>NC_090449.1:9992854-10165354 GCF_031143425.1 Pleurodeles waltl | reverse complement strand
GCATTAGACGCCGCAGCCTGGCACTGGTAGAGCGGACCTGTCACCCGGGCATTAGACGCCGCAGCCTGGCACTGGTAGAGCGGACCTGTCACCCGGGCATTAGACTCCTCAGCCTGGCACTGGTAGAGCGGACCTGCCACCCGGGCATTAGACGCCGCAGCCTGGCACTGGTAGAGCGGACCTGACACCCGGGCACTAGACTCCTCAGCCTGGCACTGGTAGAGCGGACCTGTCACCCGGGCATTAGACTCCTCAGCCTGGCACTGGTAGAGCGGACCTGACACCCGGGCACTAGACTCCTCAGCCTGGCACTGGTAGAGCGGACCTGACACCCGGGCATTAGACTCCTCAGCCTGGCACTGGTAGAGCGGACCTGACACCCGGGCATTAGACTCCTCAGCCTGGCACTGGTAGAGCGGACCTGACACCCGGGCACTAGACTCCTCAGCCTGGCACTGGTAGAGCGGACCTGACACCCGGGCACTAGACTCCTCAGCCTGGCACTGGTAGAGCGGACCTGACACCCGGGCACTAGACTCCTCAACCTGGCACTGGTAGAGCGGACCTGCCACCCGGGCACTAGACTCCTCAGCCAGGCACTGGTAGAGCGGACCTGCCACCCGGGCACTAGACTACTCAGCCTGGCACTGGTAGAGCGGACCTGTCACCCGGGCACTAGACTCCTCAGCCTGGCACTGGTAGAGCGGACCTGTCACCCGGGCACTAGACTCCTCAGCCTGGCACTGGTAGAGCGGACCTGTCACCCGGGCACTAGACTCCTCAGCCTGGCACTGGTAGAGCGGACCTGACACCCGGGCACTAGACTCCTCAGCCTGGCACTGGTAGAGCGGACCTGTCACCCGGGCATTAGACGCCGCAGCCTGGCACTGGTAGAGCGGACCTGACACCCGGGCATTAGACGCCGCAGCCTGGCACTGGTAGAGCGGACCTGTCACCCGGGCATTAGACGCCGCAGCCTGGCACTGGTAGAGCGGACCTGTCACCCGGGCATTAGACTCCTCAGCCTGGCACTGGTAGAGCGGACCTGACACCCAGGCATTAGACGCCGCAGCCTGGCACTGGTAGAGCGGACCTGCCACCCGGGCACTAGACTCCTCAGCCTGGCACTGGTAGAGCGGACCTGCCACCCGGGCATTAGACGCCGCAGCCTGGCACTGGTAGAGCGGACCTGTCACCCGGGCACTAGACTCCTCAGCCTGGCACTGGTAGTGCGGACCTGACACCCGGGCACTAGACTTCTCAGCCTGGCACTGGTAGAGCGGACCTGACACCCGGGCACTAGACTCCTCAGCCTGGCACTGGTAGAGCGGACCTGTCACCCGGGCACTAGACTCCTCAGCCTGGCACTGGTAGAGCGGACCTTCCACCCGGGCATTAGACGCCGCAGCCTGGCACTGGTAGAGCGGACCTGACACCCGGGCACTAGACTCCTCAGCCTGGCACTGGTAGAGCGGACCTGACACCCGGGCACTAGACTCCTCAGCCTGGCACTGGTAGAGCGGACCTTCCACCCGGGCACTAGACTCCTCAGCCTGGCACTGGTAGCATAGACCTGCCACCCGGGCATTAGACTCCTCAGCCTGGCACTGGTAGAGCGGACCTGTCACCCGGGCATTAGACTCCTCAGCCTGGCACTGGTAGAGCGGACCTGCCACCCGGGCACTAGACTTCTCAGCCTGGCACTGGTAGCATAGACCCGCCACCCCGGAGGGGCGCAGGGCATCGGACTTCCCGGCCTGGCAATGGGTGTGCTGCCATTGGTGGCGCGGAGCTGACACCCCGGGGAAGTGGCTGGCACTGGGCGTCTTGGCACAGGTAGATAGACGCGCCGCCCGAGGGGGTGCACGACATTCACCCCTCGGCCTGGGGCGGGCGTCTGCTGCTTCCCGAGAATGGAAGCGAGCCGGTCGGACCCGTCCGTGGATGAGAGCTGCCCCGGGGCCAGCTGGCGGGGCTCCAAGAAAGGGGCCGGCGCCTCCCCGGCTTCTCACACTCGCAGCGCTGGGTGGCAAGAGCGGCGCGCTCGGGAGGTACCCCTGCACGGTACCCGCACCTGGTAAGACACTTCTCGGAGAAGTGCGGCTCGCACACATTTTTTCAATTTTGTGTAACTGCACATACTGGAAGGGGCCGCGGGGCCGCTGCCCTCACGGTGCCAAGCTCTTGGAAGGGGCCGCTGCCCTCCCGGTGCCAGGCACTTGGGAGGGGCCGCGTGGGCGCTGCCCTCCAAATGCCCCGCTGCCAGCCACTGGGAAGTGGCCGCGAGAGCGCTGCCCTCCAAACGCTCCCGTGCCAGGCACTTGGAAGGGCCGAGGGCTGCGTATTTGCGCAGCCTCCTCTTGTGTTTACACGAGGCGCTGGAACCTGAGACCTCCTGCCCCGGCACATTGGACATTCCTTGTCGTAGAGGGGTCGGGCAGGGCGGCTCTAGTGGAGCACAGGTGGTCCTCTTGGAGAGCACGGTGCGGACAGAACAGGTCTCTGGTGGACACTGCTGCCCCCCCCCCCCGCCCCTCTCGGAGAGCACGGCGAGGACAGGACACTAGTGGAGCACAGGTGGCTCCCTCGGGGTACGGCGAGGACAGGACAGGTCTCTGGTGAACACCGCTGCCCCCCTGGGAGAGTACGGTAAGGGCAGGACAGGTGAATAGTGGAGCACACGTGGCTCCCTTGGAGAGCACGGCGAGGACTGGACACGTCACTAGTGGAGCACAGGCGGCTCCCTCGGAGAGCACTGTAAGGACAGGTCACTAGTGAAGCACAGGGGGTTCCCTCGGAGAGCACGGTGAGGACAGGACAGGTCACTACTGGAGCACAGGTGGCTCCCTCGGAGAGCACGGCGAGGGCAGGACAGGTCACTAGTGGAGCAGAGGTGACTCCCTTGGAGAGCACGGCGAGGACAGGTCACTAGTGAAGCACAGGGGGCTCCCTCGGCGAGGACAGGACAGGTTGATAGTGGAGCACAGATGGCTCCCTCGGAGAGCATGGCGAGGACAGGACAGGTCAATAGTGGAGCACAGGTGGCTCCCTCGGTGAGCACTGTAAGGACAGGTCACTAGTGAAGCACAGGGGGCTCCCTCGGAGAGCACGGCGAGGACAGGACAGGTCACTAGTGGAGCAGAGGTGGCTTCCTCGGAGAGCACGGTAAGGACAGGGAATGTCACTAGTGGAGCACAGGTGGCTTCCTCGGAGAGAACTGTAAGGACAAGTCACTAGGGGAGCACAGGTGGCTCCCTCGGAGAGCACGGTAAGGACAGGGAAGGTCACTAGTGGAGCACAGGTGGCTTCCTCGGAGAGCACTGTAAGGACAAGTCACTAGGGGAGCACAGGTGGCTCCCTCAGAGAGCACGGTAAGGACAGGGAAGGTCACTAGTGGAGCACAGGCGGCTCCCTCGGAGAGCACTGTAAGGACAGGTCACTAGTGAAGCACAGGGGGTTCCCTCGGAGAGCATGGCGAGGACAGAACAGGTCACTAGTGGAGCAGAGGTGTCTCCCTTGGAGAGCACGGCGAGGACAGGTCACTAGTGAAGCACAGTTGGCTCCTTCAGCGAGGACAGGACAAGTTGATAGTGGAGCACAGGTGGTTCCATCGGTGAGCACTGTCAGGACAGGTCACTAGTGAAGCACAGGTGGCTCCCTCGGAGAGCACGGTAAGGACAGGGAATGTCACTAGTGGAGCACAGGTGGCTTCCTCGGAGAGAACTGTAAGGACAAGTCACTAGGGGAGCACAGGTGGCTCCCTCGGAGAGCACGGTAAGGACAGGGAAGGTCACTAGTGGAGCACAGGTGGCTTCCTCGGAGAGCACTGTAAGGACAAGTCACTAGGGGAGCACAGGTGGCTCCCTCAGAGAGCACGGTAAGGACAGGGAAGGTCACTAGTGGAGCACAGGCGGCTCCCTCGGAGAGCACTGTAAGGACAGGTCACTAGTGAAGCACAGGGGGTTCCCTCGGAGAGCATGGCGAGGACAGAACAGGTCACTAGTGGAGCAGAGGTGTCTCCCTTGGAGAGCACGGCGAGGACCGGTCACTAGTGAAGCACAGTTGGCTCCTTCAGCGAGGACAGGACAAGTTGATAGTGGAGCACAGGTGGTTCCATCGGTGAGCACTGTAAGGACAGGTCACTAGTGAAGCACAGGTGGCTCCCTCAGAGTATGACGAGGACAGGACAGGTCATTAGCGGAGAACAGGTGGCTCCCTCGGAGAGCACGGTAAGGACCGGGAATGTCACTAGTGGAGCACAGGTGGCTTCCTCGGAGAGCACGGTAAGGACAGGGAATGTCACTAGTGGAGCACAGGTGGCTTCCTCGGAGAGAACTGTAAGGACAAGTCACTAGGAGAGCACGGTAAGGACAGGGAAGGTCACTAGTGGAGCACAGGTGGCTTCCTCGGAGAGCACTGTAAGGACAAGTCACTAGGGGAGCACAGGTGGCTCCCTCAGAGAGCACGGTAAGGACAGGGAAGGTCACTAGTGGAGCACAGGCGGCTCCCTCGGAGAGCACTGTAAGGACAGGTCACTAGTGAAGCACAGGGGTTCCCTTGGAGAGCACGGCGAGGACAGGTCACTAGTGAAGCACAGTTGGCTCCTTCAGCGAGGACAGGACAAGTTGATAGTGGAGCACAGGTGGTTCCATCGGTGAGCACTGTAAGGACAGGTCACTAGTGAAGCACAGGTGGCTCCCTCAGAGTATGGCGAGGACAGGACAGGTCATTAGCGGAGAACAGGTGGCTCCCTCGGAGAGCACGGTAAGGACCGGGAATGTCACTAGTGGAGCACAGGTGGCTTCCTCGGAGAGCACTGTAAGGACAAGTCACTAGGGGAGCACAGGTGGCTCCCTCGGAGAGCACGGTAAGGACAGGGAAGGTCACTAGTGGAGCACAGGTGTCTCTCTCTGAGAGCATGGCAAGGACAGGGAAGGTCACTGGCGGAGCACAGGTGGCTCCCTCTGAGAGCACGGCGAGGACAGGACACGTCACTAGTGGAGCACAGGCGGCTCCCTCGGAGAGCGCGGTGAGGACAGGTCACTAGTGGAGCACAGGCGGCTCCCTCGGAGAGCACGGCGAGGGCAGGACAGGTCACTAGTGGAGCACAGGTGGTTCTCTCAGAGAGCATGGTAGGGACAGGGAAGGTCACTAGTGGAGCACAGGTGGCTCCCTTGGTGAGCACGGCAAGGACAGGGCAGGTCACTAGTGGAGCACAGGTGGCTCCCTCGGAGAGCACGGTAAGGACAGGGAAGGTCACTAGTGGAGCACAGGTAGCTCCCTCGGTGAGCACGGCGAGGACAGGATAGGTCACTAGAGGAGCACAGGTGGCTCCCTCGGTGAGCACTGGAAGGACAGGTCACTAGTGAAGCACAGGTGGCTCCCTCGGAGAGCACGGTGAGGACAGAACAGGTCACTACTGGAGCACAGGTGGCTCCCTCGGAGAGCACAGTGAGGACAGGACAGGCAATTAGTGGAGCACAGGTGGTTCTCTCTGAGAGCACGGTAGGGACAGGGAAGGTCACTAGTGGAGCACAGGTGGCTCCCTCGGTGAGCACGGCGAGGACAGGGCAGGTCACTAGTGGAGCACGGCGAGCACAGGGCTGGTCACTAGTGGAGCACAGGTGGCTCCCTCGGAGAGCACGGTGAGGACAGGTCACTAGTGGAGCACAGGCGGCTCCCTCGGAGAGCACGGAGAGGGCAGGACAGGTCACTAGTGGAGCACAGGTGGTTCTCTCAGAGAGCATGGTAGGGACAGGGAAGGTCACTAGTGGAGCACAGGTGGCTCCCTCGTGAGCACGGCAAGGACAGGGCAGGTCACTAGTGGAGCACAGGTGGCTCCCTCGGAGAGCACGGGAAGGATAGGGAAGGTCACTAGTGGAGCACAGGTAGCTCCCTCGGTGAGCACGGCGAGGATAGGTCACTAGTGGAGCACAGGTGGCTCCCTCGGTGAGCACGGTGAGGACAGAACAGGTCACTAGTGGAGCACAGGTGGCTCCCTCGGTGAGCACGGCGAGGATAGGTCACTAGTGAAGCACAGGTGGCTCCCTCGGAGAGCACGGTGAGGACAGAACAGGTCACTACTGGAGCACAGGTGGCTCCCTCGGAGAGCACGGTGAGGACAGGACAGGCAACTAGTGGAGCACAGGTGGTTCTCTCCCAGAGCACGGTAGGGACAGGGAAGGTCACTAGTGGAGCACAGGTGGCTCCCTCGGTGAGCACGGCGAGGACAGGGCAGGTCACTAGTGGAGCACGGCGAGGACAGGGCTGTTCACTAGTGGAGCACAGGTGGCTCCCTCGGAGAGCACGGTAAGGACAGGGAAGGTCACTAGTGGAGCACAGGCGGCTCCCTCGGAGAGCACGGTGAGGACAGGATAGGTCACTAGTGGAGCACAGGTGGCTTCCTCGGTGAGCACGGTGAGGACAGGTCACTAGTGGAGCACATGTGGCTCCCTCAGTGAGCACTGTAAGGACAGGACAGGTCACTAGTGGAGCACACGTGGCTCCCTCAGTGAGCACTGTAAGGACAGGACAGGTCACTAGTGGAGCACAGGTGGTTCCCTCCGAGAGCACGATAAGGGCAGGGAAGGTCACTAGTGGAGCACAGGTGGCTACTGGTGACTGGGGCTCAACTTACGCAAGAAATCCTCCTGTTTTTGATGTGAAACATTTTTTGTGTATAAATTGGTTTGTCATTGTCCCTCAAACAGATCTCCAGCTGTGCTACACAGAGGAAAGCTCCTGCCAGGTACAGGTTAGACTATGTTGGAGACATCAGAGGAAACCAGGCCACAAAAACTGCCTCCTTCTATGCATTACTAAGAGAAATCTGGCAAGAGCGGGTGTCGATTTGAGAGAGTATGGAGTGAAACTGCGTTTCAGGAAGGCGGTTAAAATTGCCTGTATCTACTTTCATGTTCTTGGAGTAACCACCTGGGTTTAGTTGTTGAAATAAATGAGCGCATGGCATTGAAGGAAAACTGGAGCCTTAAGAACATTGTCTCAAGTGATTGCAGAGAGAGCAGCAGAAGACCACAGACTGTAATTGGAAGAACCTTTAGAGTCATTATTGTCCAGGGAGGATCTGTGAGGGGTTTCCACCATGATCGCTTTGAGGATAGTCTGTTTGAGACCATCTTAAGTCTTCGATGGCTGTGTTTCTCTACCTCACTCTATCATATCTGGGCATCCTTCACCTTTGAATGCAGTGTCTGGGTAATGAATGGGGTGGATACTCTGCAATCTGTGTTGGTTGTGTTTGGTTCCTCTATCTGTGTCTGCCTGCTACATTTGTGAATTCCATGTGATGGATGCCTACTTTTCATGCCAACACACAGTTTATAGTGCCAAATGGTGTGAACCCCATTATAAAGTTAAAAGGAGATGCTGCGTCAGGAGGATAATTCCACATCCTTTACCTTCAGGTGGCCACACGGGGTATCTGGTGATGGTACATGACCTTACCGCTGTTGCTGCTGTCATCCCAGATGTCTTCTGTGACCTTCAGGGCTGCCTGGCTTCGGCCATCGAGCTTGTCCTTTCTGTACAGTGTTTGCATTCAAGCCTCTTCCTACATTTTGACCACATGACCTCCAGCTCTAGTTGATGGTTTTGCTTATTAGAGAGCCATTGGAGTTCCTTGTTTGGGAGGAATCTGTCTGGGTAACTAGCCGAATGCTGAGGAAATGATTTAGAAGTATGGGAGGCACTGGTGAATCACCTGATAATTTACGTTTAGGAGACCTGTGGATGTTGATCAAATATTGGTCGGTCTGCGAAACACCATCTTGGGAAGCTAGCGTATTTTGGAATGAATGTGAATTATTGGCTAAAAGACGTGCCTAATAGCACATGACATTTCAGTTGGTTTTTAATTCTGCCTTGACTGTGAAGGTGTTGTGGGACCTTATGTGAAGAACACGAAATAGCTTTAATAGGCGCTGCTGAGACAGGGGCTTTGACTACACCCAAATGTGGGATCCCTTAAGTGCAGATTTTGATTGTGCGACAATGTTGTGTTACCGCTGAAAGAGTGCTTGTATTGCGTTTTTTCCTTGTGAGAAAGCATTTGGTCAGCTTAGCAAAATTGACTTGCTTATGTTGAAAATCCATTGATTAAGGCAATAGGCTTTATCTGTTTAATATGAGGGGTTGTGACAAAGGCAATAGGCCGGGTTTATTTTTTGTGAAAACGCGAAGTACGTTAAAGCCAAGAGGTGTTTGAAGGTAAGTTGTCATTACACTGTGTTAAAGCCTGTAGACTGGTATTTTGTTACAGAGAACTTTACAGAATGCCATGGTAAGCAGAGGTGTTGGTTACTCCTGGGACAAATCCTTGGGGTAGAAGACTCGCGCTTTGAGAATCTTTGTTCTGCCATTTTAGTAAAAGTTTTATATATTGTTTTGCCAACTGTCATTTTGTACATATTTGTACTTGTTACTTACACCATTAGCCACATTCTTCATGACAATGTCCTTCAGCTAGGCACATGATACAGGAGAAGTAAGGGCCTGAATTGGCGTAAAATAAATCCTGTAAGGAAATTGTAGGAAAATTACCCTGTTTGCATGGTCACCTCTATTTTGTTTTTACTAGATTTGTGTGCTGGACTTTGCACTCTACACAATGAGAAACTGCTGTCCTGTGTATATGCTTCGACCCCTGCAAACATGTTCAATTAATATACACCTGATTGGCAAATTTAACTTGCCTGTAAGTTCCGAGGTTATGGTACAGATGCGCCCCGGAAGCCTGTAGATTGAATATCACTATGTCTCTGTGCCACCACTAAAGTGACAATGCGAGGCTTGTCCCTGCAGCCTGGGAGGTAGTTTTAAAACTGCCAATTTGACCTGACAAAATAATAAACATTTTCCCAAGACTAAACTCTCCTTTTTAACACTTATAAGTGACCCCAAGATAGGCCATAAATGCCGAAAGGGCAGGGCATATGTTATTTAAAAAGTAGGACATTTGTATTTTTTTTGTTCTACATGTCTTCACAGTGAAAAGCGTTAAAAAAAAAAAAAAAAAACTTGAGGAAAGGCTGGCTCTCCCGTAGGGAAGCACTGGGTTACAACATAGCTTATAATGCTTAACTTCAGTTTGGAAGTAGCTAGAACAATTATTCAAAGATGCATTTAAATAGCAAGTTCAAATAAAATTTGATGGTCAAGTTGGGTTTCATATTACTGTTTAAAAATTACACTTTTAGAAAGTTTAATATTTTTCTGCCAGTGCTCAGTGTCTCTCAGGAGCTAAATGGCCCATTGATTAGGTATGAAGTTGCTGCCAGAGATGGGGAGGGTGGTTGACCTCCCCTTCACAGGATGGCCATCTGGGATGTAGAAGACAGGAGGAGGACTGTACCTGTTATTGCAACCTTTAAGGAAAACAGAGAACCCTAAGAGCTTGACCAGCTCCTAACTGACTCTTGGAGTCCGCTTCTTGGTCTTGGGTACATTTGACTGACCACCTGCTGAACTTTAGGGACACAAACTGCAAAAAACTCACTTTCCTAACAGATCCTCGTTGACCAGTTAAAATTGGACCATAACAGTGGCCTTTTCTGGAGTGAGTCCTGACCTCTCAGTGGTGTCCCTAAGGCCCTGTTGCCCTTAGATCCCTAAGGCCTTGTTGCCCTTAGACCCCCTAAGGCCCTGTTGCCCTTAGACCCCCCCCTAAGGCCCCGTTGCCCTTAGACCCCCCCCCTAAGGCCCCGTTGCCCTTAGACCCCCCCCTAAGGCCCCGTTGCCCTTAGACCCCCCCCTAAGGCCCCGTTGCCCTTAGACCCCCCCCCTAAGGCCCCGTTGCCCTTAGACCCCCCCCCTAAGGCCCCATTGCCCTTAGACCCCCCCCCTAAGGCCCCGTTGCCCTTAGACCCCCCCCTAAGGCCCCTTTGCCCTTAGACCCCCCCCCTAAGGCCCCTTTGCCCTTAGACCCCCCCCCTAAGGCCCCGTTGCCCTTAGACCCCCCCCTAAGGCCCCGTTGCCCTTAGACCCCCCCCTAAGGCCCCGTTGCCCTTAGACCCCCCCCTAAGGCCCCGTTGCCCTTAGACCCCCCCCTAAGGCCCCGTTGCCCTTAGACCCCCCCTAAGGCCCCGTTGCCCTTAGACCCCCCCCTAAGGCCCCGTTGCCCTTAGACCCCCCCCTAAGGCCCCGTTGCCCTTAGACCCCCCCCTAAGGCCCCGTTGCCCTTAGACCCCCCCCTAAGGCCCCGTTGCCCTTAGACCCCCCCCTAAGGCCCCGTTGCCCTTAGACCCCCCCCTAAGGCCCCGTTGCCCTTAGACCCCCCCCCCCCAAGGCCCCGTTGCCCTTAGACCCCCCCCCCCAAGGCCCCGTTGCCCTTAGCCCCCCCCCCCCCAAGGCCCTGTTGCCCTTAGCCCCCCCCCCCCCAAGGCCCTGTTGCCCTTAGACCCCCCCCCCCAAGGCCCTGTTGCCCTTAGACCCCCCCCCCCAAGGCCCTGTTGCCCTTAGACCCCCCCCCCAAGGCCCTGTTGCCCTTAGACCCCCCCCCCAAGGCCCTGTTGCCCTTAGACCCCCCCCCCCAAGGCCCTGTTGCCCTTAGACCCCCCCCTAAGGCCCTGTTGCCCTTAGACCCCCCCCCTAAGGCCCTGTTGCCCTTAGACCCCCCCCTAAGGCCCTGTTGCCCTTAGACCCCCCCTAAGGCCCTGTTGCCCTTAGACCCCCCCCTAAGGCCCTGTTGCACTTAGACCCCCCCCCCCCAAGGCCCTGTTGCCCTTAGACCCCCCCCTAAGGCCCTGTTGCCCTTAGACCCCCCCCCAAGGCCCTGTTGCCCTTAGACCCCCCCCCCTAAGGCCCTGTTGCCCTTAGACCCCCCCCCCTAAGGCCCTGTTGCCCTTAGACCCCCCCCCCCCTAAGGCCCTGTTGCCCTTGGACCCCCCCCCCCCTAAGGCCCTGTTGCCCTTGGACCCCCCCCCCCCCCTAAGGCCCTGTTGCCCTTAGACCCCCCCCTAAGGCCCTGTTGCCCTTAGACCCCCCCCTAAGGCCCTGTTGCCCTTAGACCCCCCCCAAGGCCCTGTTGCCCTTAGACCCCCCCCCAAGGCCCTGTTGCCCTTAGACCCCCCCCCTAAGGCCCTGTTGCCCTTAGACCCCCCCCCCTAAGGCCCTGTTGCCCTTAGACTCCCCCCTAAGGCCCTGTTGCCCTTAGACCCCCCCTAAGGCCCTGTTGCCCTTAGACCCCCCCTAAGGCCCTGTTGCCCTTAGACCCCCCCCCCTAAGGCCCTGTTGCCCTTAGACCCCCCCCCCCCTAAGGCCCTGTTGCCCTTAGCCCCCCCCCCCCCTAAGGCCCTGTTGCCCTTAGACCCCCCCCCCTAAGGCCCTGTTGCCCTTAGACCCCCCCCCTCCTAAGGCCCTGTTGCCCTTAGACCCCCCCCCCCCTAAGGCCATGTTGCCCTTAGACCCCCCCCCCCCCCCCAAGGCCCTGTTGCCCTTAGACCCCCCCCCCCCCCCAAGGCCCTGTTGCCCTTAGGTCCCCCCCCCCCCCCAAGGCCCTGTTGCCCTTAGGTCCCCCCCCCCCAAGGCCCTGTTGCCCTTAGGTCCCCCCCCCCCAAGGCCCTGTTGCCCTTAGGTCCCCCCCCCCCAAGGCCCTGTTGCCCTTAGGTCCCCCCCCCCCCCCCCAAGGCCCTGTTGCCCTTAGGTCCCCCCCCCCCCCCAAGGCCCTGTTGCCCTTAGGTCCCCCCCCCCCCCCCAAGGCCCTGTTGCCCTTAGGTCCCCCCCCCCCCAAGGCCCTGTTGCCCTTAGGTCCCCCCCCCCAAGGCCCTGTTGCCCTTAGGTCCCCCCCCCCAAGGCCCTGTTTCCCTTAGGTCCCCCCCCCCCCCAAGGCCCTGTTGCCCTTAGGCCCCCCCCCCCCCCTAAGGCCCTGTTGCCCTTAGACCCCCCCCCAAGGCCCTGTTGCCCTTAGACCCCCCCCCAAGGCCCTGTTGCCCTTAGACCCCCCCCCAAGGCCCTGTTGCCCTTAGACCCCCCCTAAGGCCCTGTTGCCCTTAGACCCCCCCCTAAGGCCCTGTTGCCCTTAGACCCCCCCCCTAAGGCCCTGTTGCCCTTAGACCCCCCCCTAAGGCCCTGTTGCCCTTAGACCCCCCCTAAGGCCCTGTTGCCCTTAGACCCCCCCCTAAGGCCCTGTTGCCCTTAGACCCCCCCCCTAAGGCCCTGTTGCCCTTAGACCCCCCTAAGGCCCTGTTGCCCTTAGATGTGTCAGTACATCCCTGCCTAAACCTAAAGCCTGGGGACTTAAAAAAAAACTTTTTCAAGGTTTTTGCCTTGGAAAATCGACCGGAAACTGGGGTAAACCTGCCAAGTCAGTCCTTTGAAAGTGGGTTGCCACTGGGCTAAAGATCCAGGTTGCTCCTGTTGAAAACTTTTTTGCAGCTGCAAATTCGTTTCAGCAGAACATCCGAAGAAGGTTATCTGGCCTTCTGGAGCTCTGTTTAGCTACAGCCTTGTTCTGCTGGAGGAATCTGAGCTCCTAAAAGCCCAAAGGTAGGCATCTTCATTTGGCGAAGATGCCAAAAGTATCCAGCAAGGAACTGTCCTTGGCATGAA
The DNA here is from genome assembly GCF_031143425.1 of Pleurodeles waltl. NCBI lineage: Eukaryota > Metazoa > Chordata > Amphibia > Caudata > Salamandridae > Pleurodeles > Pleurodeles waltl. The sequence goes on along the minus strand of NC_090449.1, from coordinate 10,152,790 downwards.
CTTTTGGATTTCCTCTACTCTGAGCTTTCACACCGAAAGTCAAAGTCTTCAACAGGACTTCGCCTGACAAATATCCGGCCTTCTGGAACCCATCTCGGCCACAGCCGGCTGCCGTGACTTTTAGAGACTAAGTCCGAAGGTAAAATGTACAAATGGGGCGAACCTGGTGTCTGTATCTGACCCTCGCTCCGTCAGAGACGACCTTAAACCTTACTCTTACCCTTGTCCCGGGGTAGCGCAACAAGTTGCCTGCAATTGCTACTTTGTAATTGTATTTATATATCCGGTATTGAAGCGCTTTGTGGCGAGTAGCACGCTACTCTGGAACCCAAAGGATTAGTGCTGGATTACTATAGGGAAATAAAAGTTGTTAATTTGAGCGGTGGAAATGTGAGTCTGATAAGTTGATTGAATGGGATAAAGTAGGGATAGAGGAGGGAAGAATGTAGATAGTGTTTGGAAGCTCATATTAGATGAGGTTTGGTAAGTCAAAGGAGGGATAGAGGAGGGGAGGGTCTAGAAAGGGTTATTAAAGTGACATTTGAGGTGCATCAAGGGAGGGATAGAGGAGGGAAGAGTCTAGAATGGGTTATTAGTGAGATCAATAGTAAAATGAGGTTTGGGACGAAGGAGGGAAGAGACTAGGAAGTGTTTGTTTTTCTGGAGATGATAGTAATAGAATGAGGTTTGGGATTATTAAAGGAGGGATAGAGAAGGGAAGAGTCAAGAAGGGATCTTAGGCAGATCATCGTAAGAGAATGAGGTTTGGGATGAGTCAGAGTGGAGGTAGCGTGTATATAGAGAGAGGTATAGGGTGAGAGAGTAGTGCACTGGAGGAACTTGAAGGCGTTTTTGTTCCTACAGTAGGAGTAAACTAATACAGATACGTAACTACACAGAAAAGGTGCCCCTTTATAAGGGATATCATAAATATACAATTGTATTGCATAAAGTTCCATATGTGCAAGTATGTATAGTTAGAAATTCAGACTTTCAGGTGTCTTTGCAAATAAAAGCTAATATGTGTGTTTTTAGAATTTTGTTTTCATTTTATATTTTCATTTTGTTTTCCTCTATTTCCATAGTAAAGTACTTGTAGATACAATTATGATCATATTTACATATTGTGATAGATAAATAAAATATACCCATTAGAATCTAATCAAATAACTCTTGAAAACTATGCAGTGACCTATATGCATGTTAAGCATAAAATAACATATATATTTTAACCATAAGTAATGTATACATTTGTCAAGCAAACCTAAAATATATCTATAGTGTGTGTGTGTGTGTGTGTGTGTGTGTGTGTGTATATATATATATATATATATATATATATATCAAATGATAAACGTTTTGATGCATATGCTGTACGATTGTTTTGAGTATAGTGGTCATGTAGGAAAAAGCCAACACTTGAGTAGTCTTCTGAAGGTACAATAGTCATCTGTGGCTCTTATGTCTGAAGGTAATGAATTCTGTAATTTGGTCACTTGAACAGTGAAAGATGTACCACCCATGTTTTTTTTTTTCATGTATGCTGGGGTTTTGAGGCGATTTGTCAATCTTAAGCGGAGGCTCCTTTGTTATATGTATTTTGTGATTTTATTTCGGATTAAAAAGCAGTCTTGTTCCTTATATTGCTTTGTGGGTGATACAAAGGAGCTTGAAGGTGTAACTTCTGATAACCGGTAAGCTATATACGGCCCACAAGGCAGGGGTGTGTGGGCTTCTGGCTTTACATGTAGGAGTAGTCTGGCAGCAGAGTTATGAATTTGTTGTAGTCTTTTCACAGTTGATAAAGCTGATCTGTGGTAGAGGTCACGTTTTAGGCCGTACAAGAGAGATAGTAGCCAGGGCCTTGTGTGGAAATCCTGGGTAGGAGAAGAAGCGTTGCCGAGTTTTCATGAAGCTTGATCTTGCTGACTTGTGCACTTGGCATTCTTTGATAACTTGCAGTCCATAGTAATTCCAAGGCTTCCTTCTTCCTTAGACACTTTAGGAGGTGGTCCCAGTCAGGCCAGGCACGGAGTGGGTCATAGATTTTGCCAAACGATGTGTGTAAGAATTTCAGGTTTGGAAGCATTCAATTTGAGATGGCTCCATGTCATCCACTTCTCTGAAGCAACTTAAGATTTGAGTTTCCAGTGTTTTCGGTTTAAGAAGTATTTGTCTTATCTGCATCGTTATAGCATGTGAGCTGAAATTTATTGATCATTGCCTTGTAACGTCTCCATGTAGTAGTTGAAAAGCAAGGGTGAAATGATAGCTTTGTGCTTTTTGTTGTTACTTTTATCTAAAACGTTTAAAAATTCATATCTTTGGTTCCCTTTTATTGGATTTTTGGCGTTTTAGTATCATGCTTGTTCATGAAAATATTGTCCATTATTATTATAAATTGGAGCACTTTTTTTTTTTTTTGTTAACTGTTTTGCTACTTCTAAATGCTTTATACATTTTTTTTTTAGTTAAGTCTGTCTGCCCTGTGTTGTAGCTATCAGAGGTTGAGCTCAGGGTTAAATGGCTGAAACGTTCGCTGGAGCCACAAGAATAGTGACACTTGCTTGTGGTGGACTACCATCCACCCAACTAATAATCCACTTTCTCGCAGAAATTACTTGCAGTGATAACCACAAAACATCTGAGTGAAGTATTCCAAGGTTTGCAGAGATTTCTCATATCAAAAAGTTCAAAAAAATGCACAGCTCGTTGCTCCCCAATCCCGTTTCAGGGAATCTGAACAAAGAACTAACCTGTCACCTCTGGGCATATGGGACACTGGAGGAGGGCGATACCTTAAAGAGACTGTGCCACGCAGACTCTGCCTTTCTGCCCTTCTTTTCAACTATTTTCCTTCCAAAAAGGTTAGTGACAGATGTTTGTGTTCACTTTTTATTACATTTTTGGCTATTTGGACTGTATGGGTTTAATTTGTTAAGTGAAAATAAATGAATGTGGCCAATTTTTAGCCTATCTTTGAGCTACAAAGACATTTTTGCTAAAGATTGCTTTTCTCCTGAAAAGCTGATCACTCACATGCGTAGAGGCTGCAGAGTTCAGTGCTTAGGACTGTCAGTGAGGATCACCTGAGGGGAAGGCTTCTTCTTGGCAGGTGGAGGTGGTGTACTTCTGTGCGCACCGGACATGACTCTTCCATCGGAAGCTGTGCTCGATGAGACTTGAATGTCCATGTACGAGTTTATTCTCATGTCAACCGGGCCCAGTGGTCAATAAAGGGAGAGGAGACCGTCGTCTGCCTACAGCCGCCTGCGTGTTCACTGAGCAGGGTGACATCGGAGGTGGGTTACTACCACGCGGAGGCCTCGGAAGCAGTGTGCATCATCCTGGCTCTGGAGAACGTCTTCTGGGCATCGAGTGATGGAAACGGGGTACGGGGGGGGGAGTGTACAGACACTTTAGTTGCTAGATTATGAAAAGGGACTTCCTTCCTCCCAGGCCGATAATACCCGGCGTGAGACTTCTTTGTGCATCTTTAGTTCTCTTCTTCAGCAGAGTCTATCTGAGGAAAGCAGAGTTGGGGAGGACGTTGTGTAGCACAAAATATTTAGGATTTACTCATGCTTTTCTTTAATCCTTGAGGTCATGAGGCGCGTCCCCCCAGTGTTGGGCCTTTTTTTACAGGTCCGCCTTGCCAGTGCAGCTGTCTAGTAAGAATTTAAATTCGCTGTGGGGGTTGCTTCCTCCCAGAAGAGTATAACTTTAGGACACATACATCCGGCTCTTTGGTTGATTATTCCGCCACTGTGGATTGCTTACATTGCCTCTGGTTATACTTGTTAGTTAGGTACCAAACGTGCACGGAATCATTAAACGTTAATGTCTTGTATCAGTCATGCAGCTTCTGTGGGCCTTGCTTGACAGTGCAATGTGTTTGTTATCCGACTGTGTGATCCACATAGCAGAAGCTTTGGGAGCACTGCCTAGGAAGGGAGGTTGTCTGCGCCCACACGTAGATTCTCTTGAGTGAAGATGTTATTGGGCAGATGTTCTGGGATTCCGCCCAGGGAGAGTGCTTGTGCACCCTCTCCTTTGTGGGAGGCGATGTGCTTATTACAGCAGGACTGTGGTGCTTATGGGACCCAGTGTTGATCAAGGCGGATTGTTTATTATAAAGTGTTACGACAAAGACTGTAGGCCTAACTTATTTATGGTGAAAAGCACATGTAATGGCCAATAGGTCTATTAGTGTGGATTGCCATACACTGTGCTAACTCGTCTAGACAGTTGTTTTCTTGCATGGAATTTCCCAGGTTTCTGTTGTATGCGCGGATTTTTGTATCGATGACTTCCTTTGACAAACCCTGGCTTTGGGGGAGGGTAGAAGATTTCCAGTGAGATTCTGTAGTGGTGTAATCCTCGATAGATGAATCAGGAAACCGAGGTGAGTATTTATTCTTTTATTCAGATAACTAGTACAGCTAAAGGGAACAGGTCCGTACAGACTAACATCCTGGCTCAACTGCCACAAGAGAATTCCAACGTCGTGGACATTGGAACTCCCTCGCGTCATTAGCCACACATTCCATTAAGGAATGTGCTCACACACAACACATCCCCTTTCCTTATCTTAAAATAAATAATAACCAACAGATAAGCTAAATAAGAACAAAACAATTCAAAGTTAAAATACAAAAATGATAAGGTTCCTTACAATGTAAAGGTGGAAGTTAACTCTCAAGTATATATCCTAACACATAATCTTTCAACCAACCCGGACGTGTCACCTTCCTCTTCTCCTCACGCATAGCATCTTCCCCATCACATTTCAGGTCACTACCCTCACACGTTCCCCCTTCTTCATAGTTAGAACCATCTTGGGTCGTGGGCAAAATGCAGTCACTCTCTCCCGCAGTCCTAACACCTAGTAACTCATCCTCTAACCAATCAGATCTTCCATTCTCAATCTCATTTTTTCGTACAATATACTCCTTATTGTTAATTACAGCAATGCGTTTGAGATTCCAAACCTTCCCATTACTCAATCTAACAGCATTATGCAATACTTCCATCACTTGTTCGGGTTCAAAATATTGGCTTTCATTCTTCTTAACTTTATAAGGTTTCTTAACTCGTACCCAATCTCCCACAGAAATTTCCACAGGTTTCACATGATGAGATTGGTCATAGTACGACTTGTTTTTAATGTGTGTTTTGTCTAAATTATCCCTAACCACTCCCAAGGACCAATGCTCCACACCCACATCACACAACCACGCAGGATTATGCTTACCCCTGGGTTTTCTGCCTCTCATAATGATGAACAGACTCAATCCAGTAGATACATTTTCAGTAATTCTGTACGCCCAAACAGCTTTAAATACAGCTGTGTGCCAATCATCCTTACTTCTGGAGTTCTGAATAACATTTCTGATAACTCTATTGAATCTCTCCACAGTACCATTTCCACTGGGATTGTACAAAGATGTAGTTTTGTGCTTAATTCCCACTCTTTCAAAATACAATCTAGCAGCATCTGAAACAAATTGCACACCGTTATCACTTAACAATTTCGCTGGAATACCTTCAGACAAAAATACCTTGTCCATAAACTCAAGCACACTAGCAGTGTCCGCTCTTCCTATTATACCGATTTCAGGCCATTTGGAAAATAGATCAATAAGAACAATAACATATTCTTGTTCATCCCCAACAGGACCAAACAAATCTACCGCAACACATTCCCAAGGTTGTTTAGGTAAGAGAGCTTGCTCCATAGGTGCTCTCAAAGTACACAAACTTTTGTCCGCCGATGAACACACCTTACAGGATCTTACAAATCTTTCCACCACTTTGTCTACTCCCGGCCACCAAAATAAATCCTTTACAACTGATTTGGTGCGGACAATACCGAAATGACCTTCATGACACAGATTAAAAACAACATCTCTCATACCGCACGGTGGAATAATTTTATTTCCCCTCAAGATGATATTTCCATCCATGGACAATTCATGTCTAACCTCCCAAAAGTGCTTGTTCGACTCTGTAAGTTTTTCTTTCCTAGGCCAACCTTCCAACATAAACTTCCTTACCATTTTCAAATCAAGATCCCTATCCATCTCTTCTTCCCAAGAGTCCTTATCAATAGAAGAACTTCCAACATTATGTATGAGAGCAATGCTATAATCCTCCCAAGGATCATCCACGCAACTTTCCAATGGACCTGGCAACCTTGATAAACAATCAGCCAACAAATTGTTCCTCCCAGGAACGTACACAATGCGATATATAAAATCTTTCATACGCAAGGACAGTCTCAAAATTCTCGCAGAAGCCAACACACTACCCTCTGATGTAAGTAACTTAATCAAAGGTTTATGATCAGATTGAATAGTGATGCACTTACCCCAAATGAATGTACGAAAGTGTTCTAAGGCCCAAGCACATGCTAAAGCCTCCTTTTCGATAACTGAGTATTTCTCCTCAGAAGGTGATAATGATCTGGAAGCAAACAAGATAATCCGCTCCCTTCCATCTCTGCTTTTCTGAGATAAAACAGCTCCTAACCCCTTATTGCTTGCATCAGTAGTTATCACAGTATCTAATTCAGGTCAAAACTTCCTAAATTCGCAACATTGCTCAAATCATCTTTAATCTTCACAAATTCTTGTTCACATACTTCACTCCAGATAAAATGAGCATTCTTTTTAAGAAGAAGTCTTAAATTATAAACCTTACTAGCAAAATTTGGGATGAATTTCGCACAAAACTCTGCCATCCCCAAAAACGATCTTACTTCTTCCTTTGAAATGGGGGTCGATGCACCAACAATAGCGTTAACCAACGAAGCTTTAGGTTTCACACCATCACCACTCATCTCATGCCCCAAATACTCCACGCTTCTCCTAGCAAGCTTGCATTTGCTCAACTCCACAGTCAAACCTTTACTCTCCAACACCCCCAAAACATGTCTCAATCTTTCATCATGCACCTTCCGATCACCCCCAAACACCAAAATATCATCTTGGAAACACATCACACCTAATGATTTTCCAAACAACCTATACATTAGTCTTTGAAAAACTCCAGCTGCAGACGCTAGTCCAAAAGGCATCCTTTTGTACTGAAAACATCCAAAAGGAGTGATAAAAGCTGTCAAATTCCTCGATTCAGATCTCAAAGGAATCTGATGGTAAGCAGCTGATAAGTCAATTGTAGAGAACCAACTCGCACCCTTTAAACTGGAAACCATCTCAGTTATTTTTTGTAAAGGAAAACGATCAATCACAATATTATCATTTAAATATCTCAAATCGACACATAAGCGGATCCTCCCATTGCTGCGTCGGGCGATAACCACTGGTGAAATCCACTCTGCATTTTCTATTGGTTCAATAACATCCATTCGCACCAATTTCTCTAACTCTTTAGAAACCTCATCCCTTATCATTAAAGGTACTGGTCTCACTTTATGAATTTTTGGTATGGCATTCTTCTTTAATACTATTTCATGTTCAAAACCAGCCAACTTCCCTAGCTGTGTATCAAAGACTTTAGGGAATCTCCTTTCCATTTCCACAGCTGAAGAGAACCCATCCTCAACTATTAGTACTTTTTCTCTGCTGTTGGGATCCAAGATCATCTGAAGTTTTCGTTGATCTTTCCATCCAAGAACTGATGGCCCCCTTTTTGACACATACAGTTTTCCTCTGGAACACCTATTCTTAAATGAAAATGAGAGCCATCTAAAACCAAGCAGGTCAATTTTTTTCTCCAGTATAACTTTCTGGACATACATCAGGTTGTGACAATTGCTTTCCTAATTTATTCACAAACGTTGTGTTCCACACTTCTTCATTCACAATGGTGATGGGAGATCCAGAATCAGCATATAAAGTAATCGGAATCCCACCAATCTCCATATCACATATTGGTTTCCCTTTAGACCCTGCATCAGTTATATTCAAGATAAAATTCTCATTAACCGTAACGTCTTTAAATTCAGGAGAAAAATCTTCGTTCTCAATTCCCATGTGAGAATCACCTTCTGATATACATTTAATTATTTTCTTTTTACTCCTGCAGACTTTCGCAAAATGGCCCATAATACCACATTTACTGCATTTTAATTTCAAAGCCGGGCACGACTTAGCATATGCCAGATGCTCCTTACTGTCACACCTATAACACCTCTTCTCACTATCATTGCTCAGTGATGTTTTCTGTTCCTTCGGCGTTTTACGATTAGAAATTCTGTAAACGTTGTCAACACTCCTCTCAGTTGATTTTAATTCCGAAACACACCTTTCAGAAATTTCTGCCTTCCTTGCAATGGCCAAAATCTCCTCCAGCTGTGAATCACCATTAATCCATAACCTTTCTTGAATGGATTGATTGTTGCCATGCATAACCACCTGATCCCGTATCAGATCATCATGTATAGGACCAAATTTCTAATCCAGGGCCAATTTTTTTAAATCTGCCACATAGTCATCCACCGACTCCCCTTTCTCTTGCTTCCTTTGGAAAAACTTATAACGAGTAATTCCAACACAAACTTTTGGTGCAAAATATTTGTCAAGATCTTGTATTGCAACCTTAAAAACACAAGTGTCACCACTTAAAGAACTTTTCTGCATCTTATTATACGTTTTCAACCCTATGGGCCCCAACAAATGTAACAAGAGTCTCTTCTTCTGTTCTGCAGGCATTTTATCCTCAAGATCAATGGCCCCTTTATAGTTCATAAAATAGTCCTTCCATTCAATCCATTTAACTGGTGGAGCGTTCCCTGCAGCCCAAAATGCTTGTGGTGGAATAATAGTAAAATTAGGCTGTGCGAGTTGTGCCATGACACCCACACTTTAATAACCAATCCAGTAGAAATCAACTTAATCCACAGTTCAGGACCTGTTCCCTTTTCCTCTTTTATATTCTTTTTTTTTTCTTCTTCTGTTATTTTTCTATTATTTTAATAAGAAGAAAACTTTAATGTCCTTCCTATTCCCTCGTACAAATGTTCGAAATGCTGGAAATAGTGCTCACTACCTAGAAACTGACGGCAGCAAACAGCTAACGATGTGTAGAGCGTCTCCGGTTGCCTAGGAGACGCTCCGTTCATAAATTGTGCCTTTGCGCACGCTTCAAATACCTTAGGAGACGCGAGAAAGATGCGTCTCCGTATCCTAGGAAACAATGCGTGCGCGCCGAGCGGCTCGTGCCTCCGTTGTATCCTTTGTAACGCGTGCGCGCAGAGCGGCTCGTGACTTTAACGGTTATCCGCTTGCGTGTCACACCTCTAAAACAGTCTTATTGTAAAAAAAAAAATGATGAAGGACACGACCTGAAATCTACGAATGCCACCGGAAGAAGAATAAACAACGTACTCCGGAATCCTGCCTGGACGCGCCCTCACGGAAATCCTGCCTGGACACCGGTTACGTCGCGCTGGTCACTTAAACCACCTTCGTCGCCAAATTGTAGTGGTGTAATCCTCGATAGATGAATCAGGAAACCGAGGTGAGTATTTATTCTTTTATTCAGATAACTAGTACAGCTAAAGGGAACAGGTCCGTACAGACGAACATCCTGGCTCAACTGCCACAAGAGAATTCCAACGTCGTGGACATTGGAACTCCCTCGCGTCATTAGCCACACATTCCATTAAGGAATGTGCTCACACACAACAGATTCTCGTGCTAGGCTTCCTTTAGAGGGCCTGGCTTGTGTAGTCTACAAGGCCCTTGTAGTTTTTGTTTTTTTTATTACATTCATAAAGGCTGTATTCTCTCTGCTAGAATTCCATTCACATTCTGCTTTGTTATTTTTCTACATAACGGCAAACTGTAATGGGCAACGTGTTGGCCTTGTTCTGCCATTGGCTATCTTCCCTCGGCTAACAGCGTTTTACATGCTCACATGTGGACATCTGCCTTCCCTGAGAATGTCTGCTTCGGCGTCTGGGCTGGTGGCCAGTCATTTAATCTTCCATTTATAGGCCCCCTTTATGTCTTTCATTCTTGATCATGTCTGATTTTAGCCAGTGCCTTTTGATTATATGTACTGTAGTCATTTCTAGAGGCTTCACATCCACATACAAAGTACTTCCATTTAGACTAGAGGATACAACAATTGGATTGTGTGACTTTTGGGGCACACATTTTGTTTTAAACTGTACGCAGTTTTATATAAACATAGACAAGATATGAGGGCCCAGCATCTCCCAGCCCTCCGAACAATAACATTTTACGAGAAACTCGTTCAGCCCAACAGTCTACAAATCTATAATGAAAAAAAAAAAAACATTTTTATTCTAGTTTATTTTACTTCTAGTGAACTTTTCATCATAAGACAAACGCCCTCAGCAAAACCATCTAAAATGTCTGGTTAAGCTGGGACTCATCTGGAAGCACAAGTGCTAAGATCTTCTTCTTGAGCATGTTTTTTCTTAACTAAAGTTTTTTAAAGAAACCTTCATTTGTAAACAAATACCTCTGACTGGAGTTTACCTTCACTATGTGTGAGAGTCTAGTGTATTCTATTTTAAATGTAACCTGTCTTTATACCTTCTTCGCTGAGGTAACCTGCTTGCTTGACTTACCTACTATTGCAGATTCAGGGACACTGAGGGAGCAGTAGTACGAAGTATCTTTGTGAAACGCAGCAGTTTAATCTCTGAACCAGTCACTAATCCGTACAACCTCAGGGCTGTCGATATGGAGGCCTGACAGCGGCTTTATGTGAAATGGACGGTGAAGTGTGCAAATGATAAGGTTGTATCTAGGGCCATATGTGGCGTAGATGTAAGCAGCATCTGGGGTTGTGGATGGGAGAAAACTATAGTTGTTGATTTGTTGCATACAGGTTATATCAATTGTAAGTAGTCTGGGATAGAAGATAGGGATTATGTGGTGGGGAGCAGCACAGGGCTGATTTATTTGCTGACACAGTTGGGCCAGAGGAAGGGTGTTGAAGGGAGAGAAGGCAGAATTTGCCATCTTGTTGAGCGAGATGGAGCCGCTGCCCGTGGTTGTGTAGGTTATAGGTGGTGGCATATGTGTTTTTATTGTTGAAGTAAGTTTTGGTGGGGAAGTGGCATGTGACGTAGATGCTGGTCTGAAGGATGAGGTAGTGTTTGGACCTGTTGTTCAGATTGTAGGCTGTGGTTTATATGGTGCGTCCATGAATTGTAAGTGATGTAAGTATGCTTCTGCCCCCCCCCCCACCCCGCTCCCCTTTCCACCCAGTCATATGTGGTCTGTCAGTGGTCCTTTAAACAGATGCGTGTGCATGCTTACACAGTATGGATTGTTGTGTAATGCTCACCAGAGCAGGCCTGAATGGTAATGCCCAGTGTAATATCTTGTCCATAGCTTCCTTTTGAATCACTAGACCAAACAAAGGGTTGCAGTGAAGAAAAAGCAGGGTCTGGGAAATGCAAGATGACCTTGGAAAGTGTATTGGCTTGAAACTGCATGCATTAGTAAAGCCAATAGGTCCTGCCTTTGGGCCCTGTTGGCTGTGCTAATGGTTTTTAGGTAGAGTTTGTGGTAGCATGTGCAGTTAGTTGAGGGTAGGATCTCTGGGTGCGAGACGTTCTTCGCCCTTGGAAATGGGTGCACATTTTGTTCTTTACAGCTTGCATGAAGGACTTGGTGCAGGGCTGATGGTGTAAGAGGTCAAGGTTTGGCTTTGGCCTGAAGTAATTAGCGGTTAAACGGCAAAAAGCACGAAACAATCCAGTTCTTTGTCTTATTGAAGGCGATTGGGCTAGAGCGGTGGATGCTGGACATGGCAGAGTTAGTTGAGATTTCTCTGTTTGCAGTTCATCATGTCCATGTTGAAGCCTCCAAAGACCACAAGTGGAGATATGATTGTGTGTATATTCTCCAAGAGTGTTCCTTTTGTGTTGAGGGGGCACGGCAGCGCGGAGCTAGACACGGGTGACTACATTGATGCAAGGGAAGGTGCACATTGATTTGGGTTTAGAGAGGGACTGGGAAAAAGTGCTTTGTGTTTTTAATAAAAAAACTGACATTGCTACCTCCAGGGGTGTGGAATTTATTAAAATATCTACTTGTCCAGGGGACAGGTTGCTTCTCAAATCTACTTGTCCTGTAAAAAGATCTACTTGTCCCTTTGGTGCCATGTAGTGTGGCGACAAATTATTGCAGCAATTAATAGCCTCTCTGATTATGCCAGGGCTACTACCATAGTAGGGCTTGAATACTTGGAGTTTCAATCCCTACTGTAGCAATTTCCTTATTTTGCCACCTTTCTGCAGATCTGCATACTGGGGCTGGAGGAAGCAGTAAGCAATAGTTCCAGGACTGGAATGCCTTTGAGTCTGCAGACCTACTAACCTGCATGTTTTAAAGATTTTTACCAGCTTCTCTCTAATATTTTCCCATAATAAGAAAGGTTGGACATTTACTTCTGAAAAAATGCTTACAGTGACATTCACAATGGGAAAGGGGTCCCATGGGGATCCCTTCCCTTTTGCGAAAGTGTTAGCACCCAATTGAAATGGGTGCAAACTGCGATTGGTGTGCGCCCGCGGTCACAAAACAATCCTACATTGCACTGCGAGTTGCAATTAGGAAGGGAACACCCCTTACTAACTGCGAGTCCCAAACCCGTTTTGTGATTCGGTAACCAGGTTACTGAATCGCAAAACTGGGTTTGTGCATCGCAATATGCTTTTTGCACGTCGCAAACAGCGAAAGTCGCTGTTTGCGACATGCAAAAAGCTACCTACATGTGGGTCTTGGTCCCTAATTAGGTCTGGTGTTAACAAAGACATTTTGTTTTTATTAAACTTCTATTTCTCTCTCTTTCGGCTGGCTTTACTGTGAGTGATCGCATTCTGCTCTTCCACAAGGAGCATATTGCCACACAAAGTAGTTTTGTTCAGTGTCAGGAACTACAGTGGCAATCAGTGACGTAACGAAACTGGAGGGTGCCCCTTTGCAAAGAACATGGAGGAGCCCCCTCTCCAGACTCACTCAGGGCAGGTGCTGTGCTGACGGGGCCCCCTGGAGGGCGGCTGCGGGGCCTTTGTTATGCCGCTGGTGGCAACGTGTGCTTTAAGAGTTCAAAAACTTTTTGGGGGGGTTTTGCCAATGTTTGTTACAATGTTGAGGGCCTGGTAGCTCCCACAACAATAAAGTGTTACAAAAGCCATGTCAAAACAAGACACGCATTGATGAAACTAAAAGACTTATAAAAATATGTCAGATCAGTTGGCTTTGTCAGTGTTTGTTAATTTCCATGCTTCCCATAATCGTGTTAAAAATGGTTACACTGATTTTCCATTAGAAATATTTTTGGGAAATACTAGCATGCATCAACACATTTTACTAAATGGCACTTCATTTGCATATAATCAGAGAGCATTATACTTAGCCTCTTAGCCTAAACTTTTCAAACATGTGTGTACACGTTTTAGTTTTTTTGTACTAGAACCAATGTCAGTAGTGAAGTGTGACCTTAAACCATTTATTTACAGCACGCACCCTAATAATGTAGGCTTTCAAATAATGAACCATAAATACAAGTTCGAACAGCATTATCTTTTGGAAACACATTACCTCAACTGCAGAGAGTTCAACTCTCTGTAAACAGGCAGCCAAAGGGTTTGTGCTGCAGGGGGTTGGGCCTACTTGTCCCAAGGACAAAGTAAACATAAAAACTTGTTGCCCTTGACCCCAAACAAGATGTCCTGGCGTCGGGCGATAGGAATTCCACATCCCTGTACCTCTGTTGGTGGAGAAAGGGGGCATTTTCAGGGTGCAGGGCAGCTCATTGCAGTTGAGTAAAGCAGAGGTGAGTGGTACTTTGGGGGTTCCACAGGCAGTATCTAACTTGCTTTCTACGGGTGGGCTTGTTGGAAAAATGATGGGGTTACTTCGCTGTGGGGAGGGTCTTAGGGTTGTTTCTTTTTTTTTTTGGTAGGCGGGTGGCGGGGATATTAGGTGAAATTGATGTGGAGGGGCAAGGAATTAAGTAGCTTGAGACCATGGGACGGAAAGAGGAGGGTAAGGAAAGTTGGGTGGGCGGGTAAGGATGGTAAGTGGTAGCAGTCCTTGTGATGGGGCTCGGTGTCCAAGTATGTGGTCTGGTGAGCCTGTACTTTGTGCTCGGAACAGTGTAGTTAAGTCAAACATATTAAAATGCGGTGAACAAACCAGCCACTTTACCACGATAAGGAGTAAAAACACCACAGTGGTTGCTTGAAAGGCTTTAGTGGTTATTCAGAACTAAAAATGTCCTTTTCGCTTGAGTGTCCTGCCAGGACAGAATTCATGCTTCTGCCTCGAAGCATATGGAGACCTAACGCATACATGCCAAAGTTTTAGAAGTGGTAGATTGTAAAAAAAAATAATGGGGAGAATGTACTTCCCCCATGAACTTCCTTTGAAGCAGAGGCAATTTCAGGCGGGAGACAGAAAAAAAAGCTATTTTTTGCTTTAAAAGTCGGGCTTCTCACGCCTGGCATGTATGCAAAGACCAGGAGTCCAAATAACAGACCAGAACTAAACAGTACTCGGGCGCTGAGCCCACCTGATGTCTGGGTTTCTACCTGTGGGACGGAGATTAGGTGGTGGGAGGGAACTGCAGCTCTCCTGGGAAAGGCCTCTAAGACAGGTCGTAAGCCGCCTTTTAAACTCCATATTCAGACACAGAGGAATACTGTTCCGAGAAGGAAGTTGAACCAGATAATCTTGAAATGTGCCTGTGCACAGAGATCTGTTTCCTTTCAAGTTTAATGCAGTGTTTGTTAGGACTTGGCCAGGCTGCCCATGCAGTGAGGAGCTCTTTGTCTGTCCTTTAAACTCATCGAGGAGTCACTTTCCACGTGTTCTCCTGCGTCTTCCAACTCGTGACATACTGAGCTGTACTCAGCAGAGCCTGATACCTTTACCCTGAGTACACAATACCTACTGTGTGGTGCAGGCGCTGAGGTTTGTGCTCCAGACACACGTGTTTTCTTGGTGCACACAGTACTGTACAGCACCGCCAGCGTGCGTACAATTGACTCCTGCTTCTGCAGTGCTGTGTGTCAGGGAGGAGTGCTACTGTTCAGGGTCCTCATACTTCCAGTAGGACAGAGAACAGCTCAAGGTACAGGACACTCTTTCTTTGAGGAGTGGCCTCTCCATGGCCAAGAGCCTCCCATTCAGGAAGAGCTTGGTCGTTCCCGAACAATTGACTGCATGCAAGCGTGTCCACTATGGGAGAAATGAGTAAAGCTCATGACGGATCACACCACTGACTAGCAGGAACCAGTGAACAGGTGTTTGTGGTCACACAAAACAAGTTCAACTTGGGGCTTATGATGGCTCTACCTCTGACTAGCAGATTCCGGTGCTGGTGGTCAGTGTCCTCTGTCCACTCGCAGGTCATGATGGCTGCTACTTCTGACTAGCAGATTCCAGTAGTCCAGTGCTGATGGTCACAGTGTCCTTCGTACACTCGCATCTCATGATGGCTGCTACTTCTGACTAGCAGAGTCTAGTGTTGATGGTCACAGTGTCCTTCGTCCACTCGCAGCTCATGATGGCTGCTACCTCTAACTAGCAGAGTCCAGCAGTCCGGTGCTGGAGGTCACAATATCTTAAATAAACTCCTAGCTAATGGCATATCCTACCTCTGACTATCAGCTGGAGTGGGCAAATGCGGAAGATCTCATTCCGCTACATCCACACGCCCCTCACAACTGCTCATACTTCCCGTTAGCAGAGACTGTGGGTAAGCGCTGATAGTTGTAGTGCACTATAGCCAACTCGGTTTGGGATCACACCTCTGAGCAGCAGGGGCCAGGCGCTGTTGGTCATAATCAGCCTCTTCCACTTCCAACACAATGCTGGCTCAAAGTTGGCAGAATGAAGGGCTTGAAAACGCGGACACTGGGTTAAGTCTAATTTGAAATGGTCTTAATGGAGAGTATAGATCTGCTTGTTTCCAAACTGTTATGTTAAAATGTTTAACCACACTCAAAGACCTTGAGACCACCTAGCGAGCAATATACATGAAATCTAGAGATCATCTCTGTATTGGCTCCCAGTTGAGAAGCACATTCTCTGTAAACTATGTTGAATAGCATTGAAATATCTGCCCATTTTGGTTTTCTGGACTGGTTGTAGCTACTTTCATGTTGCCTACAAAAAGGGACAAGACGTTTTCTCTATTAGCAACCAAGGTATGATGTAGTCTCCCCTGGAAAGCAAGATCAGGTTATTCCGTAGACCGTTAAAAAAAAAAAAACTTAAAACCTATATTTTCTAAAAGGACAAAAATGAATTCATTTTGGCTACAGGTCACTGTGTAACTGTTGTGTAGTATTCTGGCTAACTGGATGGTCTATTAGCTAGACACCAGCAATCCTTCTCAACTTATCTTTGAAGTATGTAGTGGTTGTCATTGATTTGTAGAAAAGTCTGAGTTCAGTCTTGTAGTACGTTTGCTGACCTTCTGACACCCCTATTTTCTGTTGCAGGTTGTAGCCAGGATCTTTCTGTAATGGCCTAAGAAGTGTGGCGGATATCTAAACATTGAAGCCCGTGATGTGCCTCAGATAAGGAAAGGAAGGACATCCAAGCTAAAGCGTTAAGTGGGGTATAATGGCAACTGACTCTGGAGAGCCAGCCAGCACTGAGGACTCTGATAAACCAGATGAAGCCTCTCTGCCAAGCAGGCTGCCCTCCAAAGGCATGCCAATGACTGCTGATCTGGCGACTAAAGACCAGGACCACATCTCTGCTGCTCGTGAGGTCACTGAGAAGAAGCGCTTTTTCCGCAAGAGTGTGGACCTTGCTGAGGAGGACAGTGTGGTGGACGCCTCGCTGAAGGAGAAGGACCACAATGACACCCAGAAGGCAGATGGCCTTCCGGCTAGTGTTGAGACTGGAGGCCTGGAGGGGAAGACTGAGTCTAGCACCAAGGTCCTATCGGAGGCAGAAAAGGACTCTCTTCGGCAGAAGAATGAAAAAGAGCTTGAAGAGGAGGCGGAAATGAAGGCTGTTGCTACCTCTCCTGGTGGCCGCTTTTTGAAATTCGACATAGAGCTTGGTCGTGGGGCATTTAAAACGGTCTTCAAAGGTCTGGACACTGAAACCTGGGTGGAAGTTGCCTGGTGTGAACTGCAGGTCAGTCCCAGCCGGGTCTAGTTTAAGCATGTTATGGAGGTGGTGTCTTTTTTTTTTTTACCAATGCCTCTGGGGTCTTGAAATACAGAGCATTCCAAAGGACTCTGGCTTGTAAATATGCTTTTAGGCAAAAATGACCCAGCATGGTTTCTCCGTTGTATGTTAGTTCTGATCGACTTTCTGGTGTGTTTTTTTTTGTTTTGTTTTATTTAGATCTTAAATGTGACGAGTCTACTGTTCTCCCTACACATCTCTCTCCATCTTTACCGTTCCATCCTTATATAGGCCTTGCTAGAAATATACCAGGGTGAATATGCAGCATAAGATTTTAATTGATGATCATAAATGCTAGAAAATGTGTTGGAAGGGATGCCAGAACCGTTAAATTTCACATTAATGGAAACTTCGAAATGTACACATTATTCAGTGGATAAAACCACACAGCAGCGTTTCTGAGGCTACATTTTTTTTTTAAATTGCTTAAAGTGCTTGCACCCAGTTAAATGAAAAATACAGCACTGCAGCATAAACCTTACTTTTGTTCCTTGCGGAAACCTTAGAAACCTGAAGAACAAGCATTGGCAAAGCCAATAGGTCTGGCCTATGCAAGAACTATTGGCTCTGCCGATGTCTGTCTTTTAGCCATGTTGCAGAGCAGCCTGGCTACAAGTTAGATGGAACGTGTTATGAGGCGGTCAACGCTGCCTGCACCGTAGTGCTTTTGTTTTTTCCTTATGACGGGTGGGGCAACACAGACAATGGGATATGGGAGGGAAGAAGCAACATGGACAATGCGGTGGGAGGGTAGATGACGCAATTGGTACTTGGTCCATGTACCACATGAGACACAAGCAACAGCGCCTGCGTGCTGTCTTATGCGAGACCTTAAAATGAAAGGAGATGCAGACAAGGAGGCGGCCTTTTAAATCCGACTGAAAATGCGCTGTGTTTTCAACCAGCAGCTTCCATATACCAGCCTGCTTTGTGCTTGCAGTTGACTCACAGTTGTGCGCATTTTTGTTCTTGGTCCATGTGAGAGGATCTTTGAAAAACATTAGGGCTCCTATCATCCTATTTTAGAGAGAATTTTCTCTCAGGTTCCTCGTTTTTTCCCCAAGTTTTTTGAGTGTGCTTTGTTTTAAACTTCCTTTTGAAACTTTTAGGTTTTTCTTTTTTTTTTTCATCGGAAAAATCATGAATTACCTTTTTTTTGTAGTGTCTGCCTGTCTGAGAAAAATAAATTCATAGGTCCAACCTAACTTTGGCTTGCAAAAGTCCTCCTTTGCTCAGGCAGCTTAACTGGATGCCCTCGGGCCATAATGAGTGAAGACTAATATCGGACTCCAGGCGGCAGAGTGCCTCCTCCACACCTGGGCGGATTCTTCTGACGAGCCTGGCTGATGGCCACTCTATGAATATGGCTTATTTCCGTGTTGCTGTCTTTTCTGCCTTCGGTCTCCATTGCTGATCGGAAGGGGATCTCACTGAAATCCTCTCTGCTGTTCTTTGGACCCATCAGAGCTCCACTCTCCAGAGTATGTCTGGTTTCTGTGGATGGGTTGGGCCCTTGTTTGGATTCCTGGGTCTACCGGTGCCCATCTTTCTAGGCTATGCCCATCTGCTGGCTCTCCAGCAGAGTATACTGCTTAAAGAGCTGACGCTTGGCTCTGCCCTCTGGTTACCATGAGATCTTGCTGCAAGGAGCTGTCGAGTGGGGTCTTCTCCACATTGGTTTAATTGACCATACAGTTCGCAGCCTGGGATGATTCTGCAGTAGTCCTCAAATTTTGAAAAAATGGCCTTGCCAACATCTGATGCCAGAAATGGTTCTTTTACATCCTGTCTATGCTGGTGTTCCTTCCTACCAGTAAAGACACCCACAGGCCTCTAAATATCTAGACCGCTAGCCCAAAATAAGCTGCCTGTGTGCATGCTGCCTCGAACAGAATTTCCAACTAATACATAAATCAATATCGTTGATTTCAACCTTTATTCTCCAAAATCTGCGAAGTTCAGGTCCCAGAATTTTACTACACCGACTTCACGAGCTCTTTCTCCTGTTTTCTTGATTCCTTTTACTGCAGCATTTGGTGCTCAACGAGGATGGTTATATGTAAAGAACTTAACACTTCAGCTACACCAAACTCAACCGCGCAAGATCAAGACCACAGACTTTGATTACACCAATTTTCCCATACTCTTTCACTCTTGTCTTTTCTTCTCTGTCCCACTTAACCCTACATTTGGTGCTGAATGAGATCTGTCCCCCCGCCTCTCCCCACTCTCAGAACTCAGCACGTCAGCTACCCCCATCAATCATGTTTGAGTGCATTCACTTCACTTTCTATCTGAGTGAAGACTCTAAGGACCTCAATCACCCCTCTTTATAGGGCTATACCTCCCTCCTGCTGTGCTCCTCCTCCTTTTTGAGGCTATATTTTCATCTTCTCCAGAGGGCTATATCCCCTTCCACTAAAGTTCCTACAGTACTCTTTCTGTAGCCCAGCCATCTCTCTCTATAAGGTTATAAAGCTATATTGCCCGTCTTCTAGAGAACTCCCCCTAGAGTTCCTACCAGATACCTTTCCTATCTGAGTGGAGCCTCTGGGCACCCCTCTTGCCCCACCCTCCACCTTCCCAAACCATATAAAGTATGTGTCTCAGGAAGCTACAACTGTTTGCCCTTTTCCAGTGTCTGCTACAAGGGAATCCAATACCTGTCCTTTGGAAGAGTCACACCGTCTACCATCACCTAAAACCGAAAGTCAATATGATCAATGCCCTTCAGATCAGCCGCTCTAAGCTACACAATTCATCCGCATCCCCCTCACCTCCCCAAAAGCTCTGAAAACCTGCATACCATCCATAGATTGCTATGCTTAAAGAATCTAACAAGGCTGCCTGATGTATATTATCAAGTCCTGGGTCAACACATTCTTACTGAACTTTCTGGATTCACTGTTCGCCCGTGGATATACCGTACTCTAAGATGATCGTAGGTCTAAAGCAGGATTCAATTACTGGTAAATGTATGCCCATTCCCCCCCCATTCCCAGCTTTTGGTTTGAGTGGCTGAACGTAGCCGTATCTGCTGCTTTTTTTTTTAGTAGGTTTGCTGTACACAAATACCACACATATATTTGCACTGACCCTTCCATTACTGTATCAGGGGTCTCCAACCTTTTCTGTAATGCGAGCTACCTATAGTTAATGACAATCACCCTGAGTTACTAATATCGTTAATGCTATAATAGTGTCCCCATCAGGCAGGATTATATTAGTGGCCATGATATGCAAGATTACAGGCAATGAACCCCTCTGTGCACCAGGCAGAGTTGACATCCATAATGTAGCAAACGATTTGTCGATTTAGAATGCATTTACATTGACTGTCAAGCTCAAAATTCACTTAGGCAATACTAGTAATAAGTACCCAGTGCTACATTATTTATCGGTCAAATATCAAGTTTAAATATATTTTGGAAATTCAAACATTGTTCTCCAAACACTAGTTTAGGAGTTCTGAAAAGGCATACCTTTTCGCCTCAAATGAAAACTGTTAAATGTTGGCCGACCTATAGTAATTAGCCCGCGCAAAAGTTCAGTATTACAGACTTCCAAAGCCATCTAAAGAATAAATAGAACACACTTATACATTTGATATAGACTAGGAGAGCTCCAAATCTAAACTCTTCCTGAACTTCTTGAACGCAACAAAGCTTTTCAGTGTGGTACAACTGGTCTCTCAAGCAACTCGCATTCAAGGCAGACGCCTGGACCTGACCTTTACTTCCTTTGCTATCTTGGCCGAATATTTCCTTATCTGCTTCTCCATTTTGATGAAGTGTAGACTGATTTCTCTGATTCCCAACACAGAAAAAGTCTGGGTGAGAAAATATAGAAATGTCACTGAAGAAACCTTGATTTACTTTAACTCAGTGGTTCCCAACCTGTGGTCCAGGGACCCTCTAGGGGTCCGCATAAACTCCTCAGGGGGTCCACAACTGTTTAGAAAATTAAATAATATTAACAGATTAGGTCCCCAGCTTTCAGTAATGACTCAGTAGAGGGGTCCTCAGATTCCAGTAATGATTCAGTGGAGGTCCCTGGGTTCCAGTAATGATTAAGTGGGGGTCCACAGAAGTCAAAAGGTTTAACTGATCCCCAAGCTCCTTACATTGGACTTCAACACCAACATTAATTCCATATTAAAAAAGCACTCTAAAATAGTTTAAAACCTTGTTGAATGTATGGCCTCAAATATGTAGAAACAGCTCAGAAGCGCACCCCATAAACCCTGGTTAAACAAGGAATCTCATCCATCTCTGCTCCTTTCTCGAAGATTGTGGGGCAAGCCATTAAGCAGGGCCTGAAAGAAAAGGCGGGTTTCAAAATCTGTTTTCTCCTTGCAGTTTTCCATAGGGAAATTGAACATCATTTCAGAAAACAGCTGAACCGAATTGTGCCAAATTTGTCAAAAAGCTAGATCTTTACTTTGCGTGCTTTTTGTGATTTGGGGTAACTTTCTGTTAAGTATTTTTTGAGAAATTAAGGTTCAACACTTAAAGATGTCTGGGTAGGTCAATACGCAAGATCGCAAGGGCAAGCAACTTCCAAGTATGGTGCAATCTGATAGGATGAGGCCCTTTTTTCTCGTCGCCGACCATGCTGTAGGAGGAGGAAGAGGCTCCGGGAGTCCCACACGAGCACTCGCTCTGATAGGCGGGCTGCAACACAAACAGAAATGTTGCGGCTCTTATTACATGACTCAAGTACTTGGTCCCCATGTCATAAAAATGTAAACATAAATAAGGGCATAAGGGGACATGGTTCGGATACTTATCCCTTGTACTGGAGGTCCGTGAGGAACCTCCCAGGGGGTCAAATTTGGAAAAAATATTTTTTTAGGGCACTACAAACCTGCACGAGTCTCTGGAGCCAGCGTGTGCTGCTGAGTCTCGCGGAAGTGGTTGTTTCCGAGAGACTTGCAAGAGTCCTGCAGGATCGAGACAATAATTAAACAAAATTAGTTAAAAAAGAAAAAAAAAAAAAACTGTTTGGCCATCAGCGTGCACTGCTTATGACCTCACACATTACACTCATGAAATGTTCTGTGACATCATTTATGACATCACTGATGCCATAATTGATGATAAAACTGTGCATGGTGGGGCACGATTTCCCTTTCTTCTGTTATATGTAACTAGTGAAATTTAGACATTTTTAGATTCTAAAAAGTGATGTTTTGATTTATTTTTTCACTTAACCATAAGGTAATTGTAACCTTTATTTTTTTAGTGATTTTCTATGTTTTTTCTGTAAGATATTATTACCACACTTAACAAGAACCTTACTTTAGCCTTTTTCCCAATACAGACATATATATGAAATACATGGCCCTAGGCAGTCGCCATTCGTAGCTATAGCTAGAATCTACTCACCACTAGAAATAGAGTTTTTGATTTGCTAATAACTTTGGTGCCCTTTGTCAAACCTTCTCTCAAAACTTCCGAAAAAATAAATAAAGAATCCACCTGTAGGAAAGCCACTCTTTTTGGCATGGTTACCCACACTTTTTGATTGTGCGCTCTCCCTCTAAATTTGGTTGCCTAGGTCTTTGCACACCCCACAATTTGGCATAATGGTGCCCCCTTTTAGATGGTACTTAGGTACCCACGCAATTGGGGCACCCAGGATTCCCCATGAGCTGCAGCATGTATTGTGACACTCATGGGAGCCCAATTGAAATGTGTCTACAGGTCTGCCATTGCAGCCTGCGTGAAGTGGTCACCAGTTCACTGTAAGTCACCCCTATGGTGGGCCCTCCTAGCCCAAAGGGCAGGGTGCAGATACCTGTGTGTGAGGGCACCCCTGCATGAGCAGAGGAGCCCCTACGAACTCCAGTTCCATTACACTGGACTTCGTAACTGCGGGGAAGCCGTATTACTTGTGTACTGGACATAGGTCACTTACCTGTATCCAGCTACATAGTGGTAACTCCAAACCTGGGCATGTTTGGTATCAAACATGTCAGAATCATACCCCAATACTGTTGCCTGTATTCGTTGTATGATTCCATGCATTCTGGGGGTTCTTTAGAGGACCTCCAGCATTGCTCCTACCAGTCTTCTGGGGTTTCCCAGGCAGCCCCCGCTGCTGCCACCCCTCAGACAGGTCTCTGCCCTCCTGCTGCTTGACCAGCTCAGGCAGAGAAAGGCAGAACAAATAATTTCCTGTGGGAGAAGGGAGGTAACACCCTCTCCCTTGGAAATCGGTGTTACAAGGCTTGGGAGGGGTAGCCTCCCCAAGCTGCCAGTTTGCTTTGAAGGGCACATTTGGTGCCCTCTGCATAAACCAGTTTGTACCAGTCCAGGGACCTCTGATCCCTGCTCTGGTGTGAAACTGGACAAAAAAGGGTGCTACTTGATTCTGCCATATGGCTACCAAGATGTGCAGAGGCCCCTGGGAGCATCTTAGTGGTCAGGTCAGGTAGGTGATGCCACAGCCCCCTCCTTATAGGTAGTCCCCTTACTATGTGACCAAACCCCTTTAAGGATTATTTAGGAAGTGCATTGGGGTTGGGTCCCCAGATCTGATGTGCAAGGCTCCACCAGGACTCCTCTGCATAGTTTACTCCACCTTCTGGCCACTAGAACCGCAACTGGACTCTTCAAGAACAATCTGCAACTCCAGCGATGACTCCGCTTAGCAACATTGTTTCTCGGCTCCTTCCAGCAACTACATTTCCCCGGCTGTGCATCCTCTTCAGCCTGCACCCAGAAGCAAGAAAGCCCTCCCTTGGAGTGAAGGAGTCACCACCCTGCATTTTCAGGCACCGACTGTGATGACCGGCTGCATGGATCTGCTCTCCTCTGGAACTCTGTGGCTCCTGCAACACGGGTTGTGGTCTGGAGTGGTCCCCTTGGTCGTCTCTGCCAGCTGTTTAACTTGGGAGATGGTAAGCCCTTGCCTCTCCTTGCAAGACAGTACCCCCTGTGCACCACCACTCTTGCAGTTACCAAGGCTTGTTTGCTCCTGCTCCAAGGGACCTTCAGGCTCTGAGTAACCCCTCCCCCCAGCACTTCTTCCTGCAAAGCACAGTCTACTCTCCGCTGCTCCAGTTACGTGGGACTCCTCCTCAGGTGTGCTGACTGGGCCTCACTGCGACTTACTGTGCCTGCTGCCAGTGGGGGCTGCAACCTGTTCTGTTGGCTCACCTGACTGATGAGGGTCACCTCGGACTCCCCTCCAAGGGTCAAGTCCCCCGGGCCTTGCTAGTCCTCTTCAGCCTCGCAACACTTCTTTTTCTCTTGCATTTTCCAAGCCTTGTTGGTGGTTCTTCTGCTTCACTGACCATCTGCGACCCGACAACTGACGTGGGACACCATCTGCACTTCTCCAAGGACTCCTCTTGAGCTCCATAGCTGGTCTTCTTTACCCTTCGTTGACCTGGTTCTGCATCCACAGAAGGGTGGGTAGTGGCTCCTGTCCCCACTGGACACTCCATTGTGGACTGGACTCTGTCTCCTTCTTTTGCAGGTCCTCTTTTACGGGAATCCACCTTTGGGATCTTCCTGTCTTGTCCTGCTCTCGTACCATTTTTTATTTCTTTTTTTTTTAAGTCCTCCTGTTAGTCCTTGGGAAGACCAGATACTTAACCTCTGCTCTCCTGGTTGCGGGGGGGTCACGCTGGTACTCACCTTGTGGGGTTCCTAGTTCCTCCAGCTCCCCTCTAACAACTTCACATCCTCGGGTGGGGGACTGTATTTTGCATTCCACTTTCGTAGTATATGGTTTTGCCCTCCGCTAGGGCCCTTTCTGTTCTTTCTAAGTATTGCCAATGATTGTTGCTTTTATGCTATTTGCTAATTGCTATTGTGTATATAATTAGTGTGTACTTACCTCCAGTTGGGGGGAACGGTCTATGAACTATTCTAGTGTTGTTACTTTAATAAAGTACCTATATTTATAACAACACTTTGTGGTTCTTTCATGTGTGATAGGTTGCTATGTGACTATAGTGGTACTGCATACGCTTTGCTTGTCTCCTAGATAAGTCTTGGCTGCTCATCTACCTCTAGAGAGCCCTGGCTTCCTAGACACTGCCTACACTTTATCATTAGGGGATACCTGGACCTGCTATAAGGTGACAACGCAATAGGTGTCCACCACATACCAGGCCAGCTTCCTACACCACTTCTGCTACTTCCTGGAAAGTTTTGAAGTGATCCGATATGGCTGCGTGGAATTACACCAAATAATCTGGCAGAATGCTAGTTGTTTCCAGAGAAAGCATGCTTTTTGTGATTTGATGTAAATCCGTTCAGTAGCTTGTGGGAAGTTAAGGTTAAAAATGTATAGAGACCTTAACAGTTGGGTTTGTGGGAGTCCTACAGGCACACAACTCCAAATAATAGAGTGATCTGATTGGCAGAGGGACTTATTTTTACTTTGGTGGTCTTTCTGGCTGACCTGCAGTAAAATGAAAAAAAAATTCTGATGGATACAACTACCTGTGGATTCCTCACCTTATGAATTCTCCCAACGCACCAGCATTCGCTGGAAGTTTTCTTCCTAGCTTCTTACGTCGACGAGAACGTCTCCGTCTGATGTCATCGGAGGCCATAAGAAGTCCTTGCGGGCGTGCTGACGTCAGTTCCCTTTTTTCTGCACCTTCGACACTGTTTTCTTCCTACCTCTTAGCAGTTACTGTTTCAAAGGATTTGTTGTAGAGCTCTACAATGTGTCCACTGAAAAAATCTGAATATAAGCCTTGTACCGAGTGCAGGGGTCACATGTTGGTGATGGAGCCATACGAAAATTGCCTGTGGTGCCTGAGCTTGGATCACGACGTGGAGGGATGCGTGTCCTGCCAGTGGATGAACCAGAAGGCCTTGAAAAAGAGAGAGGCTAAGCTTTTCTTGGCAAAAGCTAAGAAGGAGCAGAGAGGTCGCCGAAGATCAAAGGCAAGGGTCACTTCGTCACATAGATCCTCGAGGTCGCATAAGAAGCAACATAGCATGAATCTTGACGTTGTTTGTCCAGAGATCGGTCTCGGTCTCTTCTGAGACAGCGCCACACGGTGTGGGCGATCAGCCCTACAGCGTTTCCTCAGAGTCCACAGGCTTCTCTGGCGCAGACTTTGAGATCTCAGAGTCCTCTCCAAACACAGTAGCTCTTTTTTCTCCTGCATCCACTTGTGATCAGAAGTCTGGGTACAAGCGTCTGAGCCAATCCAGCCACCTCAGGAGGAGCAAGGGTTTCCTGCCTTCCGGGCTCCGGGAGCGGATCCATCAGCATTCCATAATGCTATGTTTAGCATGTAACAGAGCTACGACCCCCCCGAGTGCACCTGCTGGTTCCACGGGTCCATTGGCATTCACACTGGGGTCACCAGCGCCATACAAGCAGGCCCCGTTTGTACCCTTTCTTCTTCTATGTGAAGGTACTGGTTCGGCACGATGACGTTGCCAACTCTACCCCGATGATGGTGCCAGCAGGGCCGCTGGAATCAATACTGGTGCCGGATGGATCCCGATCGCGTGCAGTGTGGATTCGCCTCCCTCTCCTCTGCCAGAGCGACCTTCTACTTTGAAACCAGTGTCATCGATGTCGGTTAACTCTCCATCAACGCCACGTTTGGAGTCCAGGCTGAGGTCCAGAAGGAGGGCCTTGGGACTCTTGAAGGAGCAAGAGTATCGACAACAACTATTGGAGGAAGGGGAGATTCCAGAGCCTGTAGGTGAATTTCAGGGCCTAGACTCTGCTAGTGGTTTGGATACATCCCCTGAGTGGGAATTTTCATTCCCTGGAGGTGAACTCGCAGCAGAGGCCGCTTCTTACCACGGTGTGATGATAAAGGCTGCTGAAGTTTTGGACTTACCACTACCGGCATCGGAGACGAATACAAACATTTTAACTGAGGTGTTGCATCCATCAGCTACGTCTTCTGAAACTGTCCTCCCTTTCAATGATGCCCTCACTGAGCCCATTTTAGAAATTTGGAGGAAGCCTGTCACAGCACCAGCGGTTTCCAAGACTGTGGCTAAGAGGTACAGAGTTGCTCCAGGAGAGCCTCCATTCCTTTCACAGCATCCAACACCTGCAAGCTTGGTGGTACAAGCCTCTTGCTCTGCACGGTCAGCCCCTGGTTCGTTCCCTACGACTCCATCGGATAGGGAGTCTAAACGTATGGAGCAGACAGCTAAGACGTGCTTCCCCTCAGGCAGTATGGCCTTAAAGTCTCTGAATGCTACATGTGTGCTGGGGAGGTATAGCTATGCCCTAAAAGACACGACAAGAGCAGTTGAACCACATTTGCGTCAGGATGTGGAGGGGCACTTAAATGAACTCCTGCAGGGCAGCACAGCAGGTCATTCAGTCTGGTTTGGACACTGCAGACTCAGTTGCTAGGGCTACGGGCACTTCTGTGGCAACCAGGAGGCATGCGTTGCTCAGAGGTTCTGGTTTCTCCTCTGATGTTGAGGCTATGCTGATGGACCGTCCTTTTAATGGCAAGAAGCTGTTTGGGACTAAAGTGGACTCAGTTTTGGAACGATTTAAAGAAAGCAGGGCTACTGCAAAATCTTTGGGTCTCCAAGCATCATCTTCTGCACCCTTTAGGTCTTTTCGGAGATTCAGAGTATTTGGCTGTAGGTCAAAATTTCGTGGAATGCTACAATCCAACATCCAGCAGCCTACCAACCCTCTCTACAGGTCTTATAGGGGCTGTGGGAGGGTTAGAATGCGAGGAGCCACACAGCAGCCTTCCACTTCATCCTCTTCCTCTGGGGTAGCCCATCAAGGAAAGCAGACTTAGTTTTCTCTCCATATTCCAGCATGTTTTACCTGTAGGGGGAAGGCTGTTACATCTTCTCCACAAGTGGGAGTTAATTAATTCCTTGTCATTAATTTTACATGGAAGAGCATCTCCTGTTGCTTCAGCAGGAGGTTCATGCCCTTCTGTTGAAAGGTACAGTTGAGTTGGTTCCAGAGCAGGAAAAGGGTCCGGGTTGTTATTCAAGGTATTTCCTGATTCCCAAGAAGGCTGGTCGATTGAGACCTATCCTGGATCTGAGGATTTTGAATTGGTTCCTCAAACAGGAGAAATTCAAAATGCTGACCCTAGCACAGGTGCTTCTTGCATTGAACAGGGAAGACTGGATGATGCCTATCAACTTACAGGATGCTTATTTTCATATCCCTATTCTGAAGTCGCACAGGAAGTATCTCCGATTTGTGGTAGGGTCGGAACACTACCAGTTTGCAGTCCTTCCATTTGGTCTTACTTCTGTACCTCGAGTCTTCACGAAGGTGATGGCAGTGGTGGCAGCAGATCTCAGAAGTAAGGGAATATCTGTAGTCCCTTACCTGGATGATTGGCTGATCAAAGCCGGGTCCCCAGAACTTGTGCTGCATCACTTGCAGGTGACAACCCAGTTGTTGTTCAACCTGGGCTTTACGGTAAATGTGCCCATATCTCACCTTGAGCCCTGTCAGCGCCTCCTGGACCTAGGTGCATTACTGGACACAACATTGAATTGGGCCTACCCTCCTCCTCGGAGGATTCAGGACATTCAGGCGTTGATTCCAATGTTTCAGAATGGAGCAGTTGTTCCAGTCCTCAAGGTCTGATGTCTGCTCAGTCTGTTCACATCCTGTTGGTCACTCATGCACGTTGGCACATGAGGGCTCTCCAGTGGTGCCTCCGCAAGCAGTTGTTTCAACACAAAGGGGATCTCAAGGAGTCGATAACGATCTGTGGAGGCGCTGCAGTGGATCTACAAAAATGGGCTGTGGACTGCAACCTTTCCCAAGGAAGGCAGTTTTGTCTACCACCTCTGGTGACCACAGTCATAATGGATGCTTCCACTCAAGGGTGGGGAGCTCATCTGGGGGACCTGGAGATCAAAGGCCATTGGTCTCCAGTGGAACAGATGTTTCACATCAGTCTGTTAGAATTGCGGGCGATTCGTCTGGCTCACAAGGCCTTCTCCCATCCATTCGCGGTCAGTCAGTTTAAGTCTTGACGGACAACACTATTGCGATGTGGTACATCAACAAGCAGTGAGGGGTAAGGTTGTACCCTCTCTGCAGAGAGGCTGTGGTCCTGGGATCAGGATCATCGGATTTGCATAGTAGCAAACCATCTGTCTGGAGTGCTCCATATACGTGCGGACAGTTTCAGTCAGTATTTCTCGACCGATTACGAGTGGCGTCTCCATCTGGATGTTGTTTTTCACGTCTTCTGGATGTGAGGAGTTCCTCAGCTAGGCCTGTTTGCCACTCAAGAACACACTCTGCTTGTTGTTCTGCGGCCTCCAGTATCCGGTGCAGGGGCATTGGGGACGTGTTTCAGCTGTCTTGGTGTGACCAACTTGTTTACGCGTTTCCTCCCATACCCTTGGTTCCTCGAGTTCTGAGGAAGATTCACCAAGATCGCGCTCAAGTCACTTTAATAGCCCGGGATTGGCCAAGAAGGGTGTGGTGCTTAGACCACCTTCAACCCTCACTGTGCCCTCCGCTCCATCTCCCTCACCAGGTAGACCTCTTCTCACAGTCGCAGGGGCAGGTTCTACACCCCCACCTCCAGAGCCTGCACCTACATGCCTTGTAGATTGATCGGGGCAATCTGAGTTCCTTTTCTCTCCATCCAGAAGTGGTGGAGGTTATCTTATCGGCCAGGTGACATTCCACCAAGACTGTCTATGCCGGTAGATGGGCAAAATTTGTTACTTGGTGTGGAGAGAGACACAAATTGACCCCTTAAAGGCCCATTTGTCTGATATTTTGCTTTTTGCCCTTTCCTTGGCACAGAAGGGATGTGCAGTTGCGACAGTGAAAAGCTATTTGTTAGCACTGTCGGCCTTTCTTTGTCTTCCTGGTCAGCCTTCCTTATTTAAGTCCCCTGTAGTTCTTAGGTTCCTTAAAGGCTTGACTAACAAGTTTACTCCCACTCAGTTTGTAATGCGTCAGTGGGATTTGAGTTTAATTTTTCAATGGGTTCAACGTTTGAGCCATGTATTCCTCCCCTTTGAGACTTCTAGTTTTAAAAACTGTTTTCCTAACAGCTATCACGTCAGTTAGACATGTCAGTGAGCTTCAGGCTCTTAGTATGAAACCTCCTTTTACAACCTTTCATGCTGACAAGGTGGTGCTGAGAACCAGTGCGGCTTTCCTTCCTAAAGTTGTCACTCCCTTTCATCTGGGACAATCTATAACACTCTTGTCCTTTTACCCTCTTCCCCAGCCATCAAACGAGGAGGAAAGACTGCACCGCTTGGATCCAAGATGGGCTCTGAGTTTCTACATTGAGAGGATGAGAGACTTTAGAGTTGATGATCAACTCTTCATTGGATATGTGGGCAAAATGAAGGGCAAAGCCGTCCACAAAGAACCCTTTCAAGGGGTGGTCACTCTTTGCATAAAGATTTGTTATTCGTTAACAAAGAAGGTTCCTCCTGGAGGTATTGGGGCCCATTCCACCAGGGCTACGTCTGCCACTTTGGCTTTAGCTAGAGGTGTACCAGGTGTTGATATTTGTAAGGCAGCAACTTGGGCTTCCCTCCACACTTTCGCAAAGTATTATTGCTTAAACTCAGAAGTTAGGAGGGATGGCCATTTTGCCCGAGTTTGTTTGCAGGACTTCTTGGTTTGACCAGTCAGACACCCTTCTCCGAGTGCGTGACTGCTTTGGGATTCTATTTCTAAGGTGAGTAATCCACAGGAAATTGTATCCATCAGAGGAACATGTTACGTTCCTTCGCTTTTACTGGTGGATACAGTAGCTACTTGTGGATTCCTCACAGTCCCTCCCACCTCCCCGTTGCCTGTCTGGTCATACCAAGACTTCATTTATCATAGAATGTACATATTTTTGTTTTTATAGAAATAGATATTGTGATTTATATATATTAGTGTGCATATGTGTATAATTGGCAAATGTGATGCTTGTGAGGTCGGTATTCACCTGTTGGCCTCGAAGGCACGTAAAATGGTGAAACTGACATCTTCACTCTGGCGAGGGCTTCTTATGATTCCGATGACATCAGACAGTCGTGTGCGGAGCCGTGCAATTGTGAAGTCCTCCTTGACGAGAGGAGCTAGGAAGATTATTTAAGTTGAATGCTGGTGCATTGGGAGAATTCATAAGGTGAGGAATCCACAGGTAGCTACTGTATACTCCAAAAAAAAGCGTTACCGAAGATAAGTAACTTGTTCGTTGTGGCCAACATGACAGGAAACTGGGTCCTGAAGCTCAAAAAATAAAGTCCAAGGAGGGAAGGTAGGTTTATCCTGACCTCCTGGACTTTGCAGGAGTTGGGTGGGAGTCCCAGAGGGACCACCTGATTCCAAATTTTGATGTTGTCGCAATCATGCTTGACTTTCACGGGAGTCAGTGCAACCTCCCTTACTGCTGTGGGATTAAAAAAAATAATGAAAAAAGGTGAGATGGGTGTCCCTTGGGGCAGGCCAGTCCCCAGCTTGAGGTCTGCCACCTGCAGGGGATCAGAGAGCTAGGGCCTGCAGCCAACCTCATGAAAAACTGCTGAAAGCTGGCTGCAGGGGCTGACTGAATGGTTATAACATGTTAATTTACATTAAAAAAAAATACCTAGAAATTCATTGAAAAAGTGGCTTAATGCTTCAGGATCAACCTTTTCTGATCCCCCTTAGAGAATGAAAGCAGACAGATGGAATTGTTGAGTAAAACACTGTTGCATTTCCTCCACACGCTGAGGGTAGCAGCACTGCTCAGATGGGAACTATGGGCTTAAATTAACTGTTTAATCACCAGAGATCCTGGGGAAGATAGATGGGTTTAAAGGCATCCTTCAGGAAGGCATGACTGCTTCTGACCAAACTACCGGCACAGTTAAGGATACAGCTGATCTGGCAGAAAGAGATATTTATTTTGGGATTTCCATCAAACACATCACTACGCTGAGGCTCCCCTTCTTCTATCGGCAGGCACAAAAGAAAACACTGAATTTTCCTTTCTCTGGGTTTTCCCTCTTTGTCTCCAATGTGGATGAACTAGAGAGTTCCCAAAGGTGTGGTTTAAGGGATATAGAAAATCCCAGCATCAAACTCGTATTCAGTTTTGAAAAAAAAAAAAAACAGCATCAACCTCCCATGGCTGTTTCTCTTGCAAAGTAGTGACTTTCTCTTTACGACCAACGTGCAGCGCTTTGATCAAAGGGAACATTCCAACCATTTTCCGTTCTGACAAGCAATAACGAAGGACAACTGAGTGCTGGTATTGTAAAATTTGATTGGAAAAGCAGGTTCAGTTTAACAAGATTACCTTCTTTTTCACCTCCCTTCCCTCCAAAGACGTCAAGAAACATTTTATCCAAGATTATTTTATTGATCAAGAGCACTATCGAAAGACCCCCAGTCTCAGCGAAAAAATATATTTATTCTTGATATTTCATGGTCATGAAGAAAAGTCAAAAGTTAGAATTTTGTCCCACACTGAATCCAAATATGCCAGCAAATGGTTGAAGGAGAAATGTCTGATGTTGGCTCGCCATCTTATTTTTCTCCAATGTTTACAAAGGAGATAAAATGTAATCTGTGGAACTTCAGGATGGCTTTTTTCACATCTCCATCCTCAGAACACATGAGAAATACATCAGTTTCAAAGTGTTTCACTGTCCATTTTGAATCCTGCCTTTTAGACTGGGCGGCCCCACGAATAGTAAAAAAACACTGCATGACAGTTGTAGTGGCATCTCTAGAAAGAGGGGTATGCTACTCATCTGTAGACCACTGGCTGGGAAAGCTAGGTATGCAACAAAATGTCAGCAGAACATGAGCAATGTTCTACCTGTCCTCATTGATAAAGGGCTTATGAGCCACAATAGACTAAAAACACTGCATGACAGGGCTAAGGCATATGACGTATGCATGCCTTTCACAAATGAAATCAAGCAAATTTTAAAAGGAAGGTCCACGAACTAACAAAACTGATGGGTGTGGTTAAAAGCCCACAGATTACAACAGGGGCCAAAGTTCTTGCGCGCTCGACCCTAAAAAATGAGGGGGTCTTATTCCCATAGAAATTGAAGGTTAGTGCTCTAAAAAAACAATTTGAGGACATATTTTCCGAGTTCTCAAATAGCAACAAAGCACTTTTAAATTTGCTATCTTGATGTTTTTTTTTTTTTTTATCCAGTTGATCACTTGATTATATGTTTAACACTTAGGGGAGAGAATGTGGCGTTACCACCAGAGCTGCAGAGTTTGTAACTGGGGAAACCAGGTTCAAGTTTCGGCATCAGCTCGACATCCTGCGATTCTGGGCAAACCATTTATTCTCCCCATGCTTAAAGCCCAAAAGAAATGTGTCCTTGTGTAATGTAACTGATGCTCATGTTAAGCACTCCAATACCTTCGGTTCAAATCCGCGCTGTATAAAACCGCAAAAAAAAAAAAAAAAGTGTTTTTTGCACACTTTGGTCTTTGGGCTAGACTTGTGCTACATTTGGGTGATATTTGTGCTACATTTGGGCCCTTGTTTCCTCTGGTTGCCATCTTGTGAGACTCATTTGTTATGAAGCTCCCTAAACTCCCCATTTACTGCAGTATCTTCAGTAAAATATGTTTTCAGTTTTCCACTTCGATTCTATCAAGATGACGGTCAGATGTGCCACACTTTTGGCATAAATCAGAATCTTAGGGCCGATGTATTAAGCTCCCGATTTGCATTTCTTAAATAGCGAATTTTAAGAAATGCAAAATGGGATGTATGAACATTGCGAATCGGTTATAGCGATTTCTTAAAATTCGCAATTGCTATTACTGAATCGCAGTTAGGGAATGGGACCCCATTCATCCCCATGGGCCTGCAGACCCATAGGTTCGAATGGTTTTGCATTACCTAATTTGCGAATTCCAGATAAGAATTCGCAAATTGAGTAATGGAAACCCCAGGGCGCTGGGGGCCTAAGGCCCCCTATGATCACCCCAAAAAAATATTTGTGGACGTGTGTGTGCGCTACATGTCATTTTTAAAAATGCATTCATAATGCATTAAAAAAAAATTGCACATGCTTACCACCAACTTGGATTTGGTGGTTAATGCATTTCCTAAATGCCCAATTCTTATTTAGGAAATGCTTGATAAATGTGCTTTGGAAATCGCAAATAGGAATTCTCGATTTGTAATTTCTTATTTAGAGAATCGCAATTTGCGATTCTTTAAATGGAGTCGCAATTTTCAGGGAATCGCTATTTTAGCGATTCCTTGATATTCCATTGCGAATGCCTTTCATACATCTTGAAAGGCATTTTTGCATTCGCAAACAACCGAATTTTGCGATTCACACAGTTATTGAGAATGTCAGTCTTTATTCTCGCATGGTTGAGAAAGATGGATTGAATTTACAGAAAATATGATCTCATTTTAATTTTGGGAGCACCTTCCATCACTCCTATGGGAAAATCATGAAAAAAACAGTTTTCTCTCAAACATGATTATTATTTAAATCCCAGCTGTGTAAAATCACCTTAGAACACACCACAATTCCTAAAATTAGCACGGTACAATCAACAAATGATTTATATTGTAACTAAAATTGATCACCCTTTATACGTTATTCTTTTTGTGACCCTCAAAACCTGCCATTCACTATGATCCATTTCAGTGGGAGCTATCATGCGTATTTGCCCCAAGATGGTTGCCAACACTTTTTGGTTAAAGTGCTGACAGCCAATCAGATCTCACCTTGAAATCTGTGCTTAGGCTCTGCCCAGATAGCTATATTTATTTTTTCTTTAATATTGCAAAAACTACTGAGATATAGTTAGTTGAAATAACTTGAATAGCTGATTTCTCTGGTTTTGTGCGTATAAAATCTGAACCTAATTATAAAGTCCCTGAGGTTTTTTAAAAATAAATTATATTGCCTAACTATAACATCCCTGTACTCTTTTTGTTTTTATTTTTTTCACGGGGTGGGGGTTTGAATATATATATATATATGGGAGGGGGTGGTGTGGCAGCTTGATAGTTGACAGTTGAGTGGAGAGCCCAGTGCCAGGTTTGAGAATGAATAGAGCCTTTATTCTACGTGCTATGTTTTTCCTTGGCCTTCTCCCTGCCCTTATAAACTCATCGAGTGCCTTTTGAAACAGTAACCTGGGAGGGCCGTAGTGGCAGTGCCTGAAACAGGATATTGGCAAGAATTGCAATTTCAGCCACAGCTGTGAGACTTTGAGGAACAACCAATATGCTGTCTTAAAATGAATCTCCTTCAGAAATGGGTAGCTAGTTGAGCCATGCTCAGTACACTTGAGATATTCAGAAAACCTAGATATGTGGGGAATCTTTGACCCGTTGGTTGGGGAAGTAGGCTTGGATCTGGGTAACCAGTATATCCAACATTATTGATTTTTCTAGGATACTTTGAGCTCTGACACGAGACCACATTCAGGTAACTCTTTCTTTAATTTTTGAATGGAATGGAAAGGGTCCTCCAGTTACTTTGTCATTGTGGAAATGTCCCATCAGTTTGTACCCCAGTGATGCCATTATGTTTATGGGTCCATCCAGCAGTTGCCTTCATGATGAGAGTAGATCGTAAGGAGGCTAAACGGACCCCTCTTTGGTACCCCGTGAATTTTGAAGGGTTTGTTGTCTATTTTAATCCTGATGGAAGTCAATGGGGCTCCATAATTAGCGGCCATACAATTATCCAGTTAATCTCGTCAGCTCACTTTTCTGTGGTTAACGGTATCTGATAGACATCTAGCCACAGATTCCTTACTTTAGAATGCTCCAGAGGCAAGAGACTGGATCCGCAATTTTTTTCCCCACAGCACGCCTGCTCATTCGAAGAGGGCATCACTCAACTCAGTATCGACGTTGTCCACCCGATGTGACGTTGGCAGAGTCCATATAACCTCCACTTCGATGTGCCAACGTCAGTTTCTTCTTTTCTACGCTTTAAAGCAGATTAGGTAGTGGTTCCTCAGGCTGCTTATGGTGACGGAACAGTGTGCCCTTTTTTGTTCTGTCTCTTCAGGGTTCAAGCCCTGTAGATCAGGTGAATGACAAAGTTTGGCCATGGACCCCCACTCTATTTGTATGTGGTGC
Source organism: Pleurodeles waltl (assembly GCF_031143425.1). Classification (NCBI taxonomy): domain Eukaryota; kingdom Metazoa; phylum Chordata; class Amphibia; order Caudata; family Salamandridae; genus Pleurodeles; species Pleurodeles waltl. The sequence continues at coordinate 10,116,577 of NC_090449.1, read as the reverse complement.
CCGGGGGAGCACCATAACTCCGTGGAGTGAGACTCCTGTTGTCATCTTCAGCCGAAGGTGCTGCAAGAACGTTATATGAAGCTTCTGGCAATGCATCTGTTGTGGCCTTCCCTGGCTTCACGTTGACCTCGGTCTCCATCTTGCACTATGGCCTACTCACAGGCCCGTTCCAGGAGTCGTTCCCATGGACGTCATTCTCCATCAACTTCACACGGTAAGTCTTGATGCAAACAGCCAAGGTTGAGGCATCCCCGACCTCACTGCGCATGGCTTCCCACCACTCCTCGGTTTGAGGAGTGGATGCCAGAGTCCACACCGTGCTTGCCTCCTTTTCCCGGGGCCAGGCACCTCTGACCCAGATGCAGGAATATATTTTGATTCTCTTCATGCTATCTTTGTATCTTCGCCTTCCCCTGGAGTGCCTTTGAACCCCTAGGAGGTGCAAAGTGCTTTGACTGTGTCCACGCCTATGGGTTCGCCCTTGGCTTCAATTTGGCCTCTGCTTCTGTTGGCAAAGCAGTTACGGCGCCAGTGCACAGCCCTTTGGGGTTTCCACCTTCATTGCCTGTATTCGATCAGCTGATTCTGGCACCGGCTGCGGCGGCACTGATAGTTGTCACACCCGGCTCCCCTTCCAACATTTAGATGTTGCCCTTTCGGCGCCAGTGAACATCGGGTACGATGCCGGTTGTCTCTGAGACCCTCCCTTTGCTTTCTGTGGAGTCCCCTCATGTTTGTTCTTCTGAAGGACATGGTTTTGGAGGTGCTGGGGAAGAGTTGAGTTTTCTACCACCCATTTCTCATGCTTCTCAGCCTACTACAGAGAACAGCTGACTGACTGACCTAGGTGTGGCTAGTGGATGAACTCTTCCCTAGCCTCTGGCCTCCTTCCACCTCCCCGGCCTTGGTACAGAGGCAAGCTCCTCGCTAGCTGACATGCTGGGGCGGTTTGCCATGGTTTTGGATCTGACACTTAGCTCTGTGGAATTGACTACTGATCCTCTGATTGGCAGCCTCCATCAATGCCAAACAGGGGTTGGACCGGTGCTTCGTTATAGTGAAGCCCTAAATGACATTTTGTTGGGGAGCTGGGCTAAGCCTATTACAGGGGCCCCTGTTGATCGGGCTATATCTCACAAGCACCGACCTTCACCAGGTGATCAGGCCTGCCTCCTTCGGTATCCTACTCCTTGTAGTTTGGTGATACAGGCTGCTTCGGCTTCCCATGATATTGACTCTCTTCCTCATGACCCGTCTGACAGAAATTTCAGAAGACTTGCCGCTTGTGGCAGGCATATCTTCTCCTCCACCAGTTCTGCTCTGCGCTTTCCTAATACATCTTGAGTTCCTGGACGTTTTTCCCATTTATTGTGGGACTCATTGGTACACATCTTGCCATTTCTTCCGGATGACACCTGGAATAATCTTGCCCCCTTGATTTGAGATGGCCAGCAGGCAGCTAAATTATTAATTTGGTGTGTATACCACTGACTCTGTGGGTCAGGCCATTGCCTCTTCAGTGACACTACATCGATGTGCCTGGTTACACATTGCTGAATTTTCGGAGGATGTTCAAGCCACTTTGATTGACATGCCTTTTGATGGTGCCCATTTATTCGGCGCACAGGCTGACTCTGCTTTGGGCGGTGGATGGTGTCGATACAGAGCTACGCGTCGTCCTGTTCCGATGCCCAGGTGTGAGGAAAATATTTCCAGATCCTGTCTCGCGTCTGATGAGGGTTCTAAAGTAAATCTGTAGCTAGATCCTTTCTCTACCAGATAATTTGTTACAGAATGGGTAACAGTAGGGGTGAAACAGCAAATTAGCTCTGTTCCTCTCTACCCTCTGCCGGACCAGTTACTCCTCTACTGCCTTGTATGGGGATGTTGTTGCTTTTTATCACAGATAAAACATGCTTTGGCAGTGCCTGTGGTGTTTTTCTTTCCTATGCCTGTTCCACCTAATGGTGGCACCCACTGGGGTGTTCCTGCCTTTTGCAGGTGTTATTCTTTCTTATACTGTTAATGAAAGCTTATTGTTTTTGTTGCCTTCCCTGGGGCATATATTGCCTTGGGACCATGTGTGGTTTTTCACTCCTGACGCTTCAACGTGTTCTTCCTTTTGGAAGATGGGCTTCTACCCAGTTCTTCTTTCATAAGGGTGTTTTGCTAGCATTGTGTGGATGCCTTGTTCCCTGTTCTGCGTTAGTTGGCTTTCAGTATTATTATTCACTAATTGGTGCAGAAGTGGTAGCTTTCCACTTCAAGTCTTTCGGTGACAGCTTTTCAGCTGTTTATTGCTTTTTTGATTCTTAATGATACCTGATGTACAGGTCATACAGTTTTCTTTACTCTGAAGAAGAGCTTGAGCTAAAGAGTTGATACCTTCATGGTATCTAACATACTCTAGGTGGAGTATCTTTTGTATATGTGGTGAATATACCCCCCCTCCCTCCTCCTCCCCTGAACTATTAGACCTTCATTTGAGGGTGCACAGTTCCACCCTCAGTGAAGTGTTGTGTTTTATAACTTACGATATCATAAACTCATGAGATTTAGTATCCCTTATAGGGAACTTTTGATATTTACAACTCCACAAAAGTCTCAGTATATTATTAAACTTCTGATAAGAGTTTATTTAAAATAATCCTCTTATTGATCAAGGTTACTGTGTAGAAGTGTCTCTTATACTTTTATGTGGTATTTGTGTGACCTTATGTTTCATTTATGGACTTTCATCAATAGAATGAAGTTCCATTGATGGGACTATACAGCAATGATTCCTTCTTGTGTTTTCAAACAAGTAGCTTTTGGCCTACATTATTAGTTTATGTGGATTCTTCTTTTAGCCTAATACTTGCATTACTTTTAAGTAATAAGTGTCTTTACTAAGGATTAATAGTAGAAGTTTTTTACGTTTGCTAGATTTAGTACATTATAAACTAGAAGGTTATCATCTTGTGAACCTTAAGACATTATGGGCCTGATTCTAACTTTGGAGGACGGTGTTAAACCGTCCCAAAAGTGGCGGATATACCACCTACCGTATTACGAGTTCCATAGGATATAATGGACTCGTAATACGGTCGGTGGTATTTCCGCCACTTTTGGGACGGTTTAACACCGTCCTCCAAAGTTAGAATCAGGCCCTATATGTTTTGGTCTTAAAAGTTTTGTCTTATAGCCATTACAGTTTGGTGGCTATTCTACACCGTAGTGTAGACATTTGTTGGTTTACATGTTTTTGAATATTATTCTTTCATTTTCCTGGGATTATGTCATGCTATCATAGGTCTTCATTGAAAGTTAGTCTTTCTGTAGTTTCTATTCACTCTGTTGTACAGAGTACTCCATATTCTTGACTCTTTAGGGCTTGTTCTGACGCTTTTGCGTTATTACTTAAGACTTCCTTCTTTTCTGAACGAATTTACCCTCTAATGTTGCATTTTTTTCTCTTCTGTGAAGATATTCGTATACATTGTACACAAGGAGAATAGGTGCTTGCTTCATAACTGTTGTCCCTAGATAGAATATACACTGATGTTTATTTTATAGATCAGTCTGACTCTTTATTATAGAATCATTTTTTAAATGTTTTGGTATAAGTGTGAAAGACCCTTTTCAGTTCATCTGTAGATGGTTCTATAATCCTATAGTAGGACAATGTACTAACCCTGGTTTTTGATAGGCTACCTAGGTTTCTTTTTCTTACTTACTATCCTATTCAACTTTATACTACTATTGCTTGATGGTGGTTTCTCAGGAAGTTTGCGCTACTCTGACGATTTGGATGGTTGTTGCTTTCCTAAGTGGTGTGGTATGCCCACTATGGTGTCCATGCTGTTATGAAAGTATTGTCTGACTGATTTCTCAGATGTCTTTTTATATCTATATGTAATAATTTTCTGGTGGTAGTAAATAAGTATTTATTTTACTCCTCTATCAGTCTATATAGGGATATCCTAGAGGTATTTATCTCATCTCTAATTATTTTTTTCTAGGGAAGAGACTGCTTCCACGCCATTAATTACTATGGTTGTTTTCATCTTCTTTTTAAGTAGCGCACTCTTTATGTTTTCTCCACAGGAGATGGGCCGTTCTCTGTGTTTTTATAGAGCAGATCTGGCTGTGATGAAACTTTTATAGCAAAGAAGTATTGTTCAATGGCATGGCATGCTGATATGTTTTGTCACAGTATCGAACTCACAGTTCGGTTTTGGATAGAAGAGCAAATAAATTAATATTCATAGTCATTGGCAAAATTGTCCTGCTCTCATGGTTGTCATTATCCCCATGTTTTCAAAATCTTTAGGACTTTTATTACAGTGGTAGTTTGCAAAGTTCTTCTGGGCTGAGCATGCCTGGGTTTGGATCCCATTAAGGGTGCGAATAGTTCTATATTCATATTGTTGGTTGTCTTCTGATAAAGATTGGTCATACTAACATGGCTCATGGTATTCCCATGCTGTTCAATGCCTTATGACTTTACTTACCTGTACATCCCTTTTATGTTGTAGAGTATGTCATTGCTCACCTAAATTGGTATGAATGGTCTTTTTTATTTTGCTCTAGACCAGTTGTGTTCTAGTGGGGACTTTTAATCTTCTCAGTTCACAGACCCTCCTCCGGGGATGGTATGTCTTTGGTATCCGATTCTAAAATAAGGCTGCAGATTCCTTAACGATCCTCCATTCCTTCCCGCTCTGCGAACTGAGTCCTTTTTTGTCTCAGAAAGATGTTGTGGAAATTCACATCCTGAATTTAGAATCCAGTGATTATTTGACACAATGGTGTCTTTTATTTTAGCACACTTTCAATTGGCAGTTTCTATATGTGGCTCCATGTTTTGGGTGCGTAAAATAATCACCGAAGATACTGATGTCAGAGGAGAGGTTAAATGGTTCTGCCTATGTCCCATCCGGTGGACGACATCGATACAGAGTCGTGCGACGTCCTATTCTGATGCACAGACCTTCTGTGGGGAAAATATTTCTGGATCCAGTCTCGTATCTGGGGAGGATTCTAAAAAAAAATATCTACCAGATAATGTGTTCTCTACTATGAACAAACTGTTATTTGGTTTGTCCTCATGATACCTACCAGAAATGAAACTCCATCGGAGATTGCTTATTCATTTTTTTGTCGTTTGCTGGGGTATTTCAAGTTATTCCATAGAAAGCATTTGTTTCCCTGGACTATGGAGATAATAGGATATCAAATTAGTGGAGATTGGTTCTGCTGTGTTCATGTCTAAAAAAGAAAATGTTTTGCATATATTTGTTGTCCCTAGTTTGTACCCATGTTTTTAACAGCTTCTACTTAGTACCTACCTATGTTTACATTATGTTAACGGGTGAACAAGCAACTGGATTGTTTATGTATTCTTCTAGTTTTTTTTAGTAGTTAGGAATCCAAAGTTTTGCGTATCTTTGCCCTGACTCTGCTTCATCTGGAGGATGATGCAGTTAAAAACACACTTAAGTACCACTTTTAAAAATCTCAAAAAACACCACTTGTTCACTGCCAGCCATGTCACTTTCAGCAAAGTATTGGCATGTGCAGTCCACTTTGTTTCAAACATTTTCATCACAGAACAGATTATTATTTAATCTTTGTGGTTTACCTTCAGACCCAGCTCTGTAAGCAGACTTGGTCATTGTTATCGATGTAGGTTCTGAGAATGCTATTGGACCAGTATCGGTGCATGCTTCCTTCAGGGCTAGGGCCAATTGAGAAAGAAATTTAACCTAGCAAAGGCTCTATCTATCTGCCTTTCAGAAGACCGTGTAGTCAGGTAGATCTGTGTTGGGCTCACCAGATTTCTACCAAACCCATTTCCCTCAGCCATTCTTGACATAGGCTGTGAGAATAGCGAATGTAAAAAAAAAAAAAAAAAAAAAACACTTTTTGGGAGCAGGCAGTGGTTACATAGATCGCTGCCTGCTCCTAAAAAAACTAACCAGCATTTACAATGAAGTTGGTCTCACGTTTGCTTGAGTTAGAGCTATTGGCGTTGTAAATTTATAGCTGAACTTTTAATGCCACATATACAGTGACAGTTTTGGTAGTGCAGTAGCTTAATGCACTTGTTAGATCTATATGAAATATGCAGACTGTGAGCTTGAGATACAGCAGGGTGGGAACAGAGCTTCATCCAACCAGTGTTGAAAAAATAAACAAGACTGGTAGTAGTGATGATTAATGATTTGAAGCTGCACAGTCTGCCTGAGCAAGATAACAAAGCTACATAAAAACCTAAAGTGTAATTTTTGCAGAAACACAAATGTTCTGACAGAGAACCTCAGATTGCTGGTGTGCATAATTAAACAAAAAAAGGAAGAAAGAAATAAAACTAACACACACAACAAAACAAATACTCCAGACTAAAAAAATTACTTTTGCCTATATGATTAGATTAGGTCTTAAAAATTGATTGGCAAACTGCAACTTTTAACAGATTGGGCCTCCTCTAGTTAGTGTATATTCTGCTTGAAATAAGCTGCCAGAAATGCATTTGTGTGCAGTAATATCCCCTGGGATGTCAATGCGGTCTAGCTCTCTCACAGAGAGAATCCGGGAGCAGTAATGCCACTGCTGTGCCACCCGTGTCAGATCACCTCCAGCTTCTTATCCGTGCCGGGGATACTCTGAATGGGGATGCTGGCTAGAGTCAGGCGACAGTGTGTGGCACCACCGCCGGAGGCTCTTTCCTGCCTCTCAGTGGTGCTTATAAGGTCCTGAGTGCAGCAGGAACGCAGAGTTTGGAGGCTGCATGCTGGGTGCCAATGGCGCTTGCTCTTCTCCTGCTGACCCATTTCAGAATGCATGCGCTTGTGACCTGGAAGCACGCATAAATTGTGATATTTAAGATTGCAGCAGTCCACATACACTTCACCCTAAACGGTAGCTCATGTTGAGCAGGTTTCCTTTTGGGAGGAGTTTCAGGCTACAAGGTGCCTGCTTAACGAAACAGGGTTGGGGCAGCAGCAGAGCTTACAGTTCTGCAGCTGTATGGCGAGCACCCTACCGCCGCACAGACTCTTAGTGATGCTGTTGTGGACACGAAAAGGAAACTGAGGGACTGACGGTGGGTGCTGGGGAAAGCGCAAGCAGATTCAAAGCTCAAGAGCCGCCATGAGCATGAGCGCAAAGGAGCGACATGAAAAAAAAAAAAAAAAAGTAGTTCGCTCACATACAACTTATGGTCAGTCGTGCGATTATCCATGTAACAGGGTCAGTCTGCAAGGCGGTAACAAAACTGCCCCAAGGCGGGACAAACGTAAAGCATTTACCAACGCCCTCAAGGGATTTTTGAAAGGCAAACCCACAAACTAATGAAATTGGGCATAGTTAAAAGCCCACAATATTTACAACAGGTCGGAAGCGCTTGCACACTCAACCTAAAAATGAAACATTTCTTATTTTAACGCATCTCTTTTTTCTTTAAGGAAAACAAGCTGCATTTCTTTTTTTTTTTAATTTGCTTTATTTAAAAGCAGTCACAGACCTGGGGGTCTGCTGACCCCAGCAGGTCACCATCCCTGTGATGGCAGTGAATCTTAATGGTTCACCCATTACAGCCTACCTCATTTATTTTCATAAGGTAGGTCTATTTGCAACCCACTGCAAACTGATAATTAGGGAATAAGGTCCTGATATAACTTTAGAACATTAATAATAGTGATTACCAAATAGCAATTTGCAAACAAATCACTATTACTAATGTTAGTGCACCTGGCCCCAGGTAGTTTCCTCACAGACATGTGACTGTAGCCTCTGTTAATTTGTAAATATAAGGATACACCCTAATTCCATATTACGCTTGTACCCAAATGGATCTAGGTAGCTAGGTACTCTTGCTCTGAAAGGAAAGAAAGTGCTCTTAAAAATTGGGTAGTACTTCATAGACAGAAACTGGAACTTTGACCTTAAAAATTGGTCAGTAGCCCTTGGGTTTTCGTCATAAGTCCTATCCTGCAGTGTGCAACTCAGCCATGCTTATATTGTAATATACTTCAGTGCCTCCTTTTAAAGTGCTGTGCAAACATCCTAAACATAAAGAAAACCAAGTTGTTAACTTTAACTCTGGTAGTTCTTAGCAAACTAACTCTTTCTCATTATAAGCACACTTTGGCTGAATGCTTAACAATCAGCCAAATTTTATTCGTATTGACTCCTTTTTTTTTTTTTTTTTTTTTTTAGATCTTGATTGACAGCACAGCTGTCTCTATTACCTGTTACCATTTCTTTAAAATACAAATGCGACCTGATTTTGAGCTGGGCAGAGCAGTATCATGAAGTGGGATACCGTTCCACATAATCACGACTGGCTTGTTGTTCCAGCACCCGTTTTTTACGGATGCACGAACACCAGAGATTATTTATTTTATTGGCTGGTAAAATGGTTGAAGCTTTGGCTGCAACAGCAGGCAAGTTTTTTGTTATCCCTGCCTGAGAATTTTTATTTTTTGACCAGGGGAGAGAATGCCAGGGCACTCTTCCCCATGCCCGTCCACCTAGTGCCAGCCTCTGAATCCCGCTCCCATGTACTACATGCTCAGAGCAGGGTATGGGGTAACGTGTAAAGCAGCTGGTTGCTCCAGACTAACAAATGCATCCCCCAGCACGCCCTGCCTCGGATACTGGATGCTGCAGAACAACAGGCCGTGCGCATTCTTGCAGGTGGCAAACCGGTCTATCTGAGGTGTCTCCCATAACTGTAAGACATGAAGAGCCTCTTCCCAATGGAGACGCCACTTGTGGTCTGCTGAAAAGTGCCAGCTGAGACTGTCCACGTGTACGTTGAGAACTCTGGCCAAATGGTTTGCTACTATGCAAATGAAATGGTCCAGTACTAAGGACCAGAGTTGTAGAGCCTCTCTGCAGATAAGATACAACCCTACTGCTCCTTGTTAGTTGATGTAGCACATCGCAGTGGTATTGTCTGTCAAGATTTGTACTGACTGTCCGCGAATGGAAGGGAGGAAGGCCTTGAGAGCCAGACATATTGCCCGTAACTCCAACAGACTGATGTGAAACATCTGTTCTGGGGGCCTAACTCCCCTGATATCCAGATCCCCCTAGATGAGCTCCCCACCCTAGAGTGGAAGCATCAGTAATCACTGTGGTCACCGACGGTGAAGTGCAAAATGTTTTCCTTTGTGTCAGGTTGCCGTCCACACTCCACCATTGAAGATCCACTGCAGTGTCCCTGGAGATCCTTATTGTCTCCTTGAGATCTCCGTTGTGTTGAAACCACTGCTTGCGGGGGTACCACAGAATACGGGAAGCGAACAGCCTGAGTAGGTGTAGGACCTTTAGGACTTGAACGACCGCTCCATCCTGAAACATCGGATGCATAGACTGAATGTCTTCAATCCTCTGAGGAGGAAGGGAGTCATGATTCATTGTTGTTTCCAGTACTGCCCTTTTGAAAAGAAGGCGCTGAGATGGCTTCAGGTGAGACTTGGGCATGTTTAACGAAAAGCCCAGGTTGACCAACAACTGGGTTGCCAACTCAAATGGTGCAGCACCAACTCTAGAGACTTGGGTTTGAGCAGCCAATTGTCCAGGTAAGGGAATACCAATATTACCCTGTGCCCCCTTCTGAAATGCGCAGCAACCACTGCCATGACCTTCCTGAAGACCCAAGGTGTGGAAGTAAGTGCAGATGGAAGGACCGCAAGCTTGTAGTGTTACGTCCACCCCATGAACTGGAGATACTTCCTGTCCGACTGCAGAATTGGGATGTGAAAATATACATCCTGCAAGTCGATGGAAACCATCCAATCTTCTTTGTCCAGCGCAAGAAGAACCTGAGCCAGGGTCAGAATTTTGAATTTTTCCTGCTTGAGGAATGAATTCAGAATCTGCAGGTCCAGGATTGGGTGTAAATGCCCATCCTTTTTGAGAATCAGGAAATATCGCGAATAACATCCCTGTCCCCTTTCCTGCTCCTAAGACTGGGCCCAAGTCATATTAATAGCACCGGATTGGCCGGGAAGGGTGTGGTACACAGACCTCCTTCATCTCTCACTGTGCCCTCTGCTCCGTCTCCCTCAAAGTGAAGACCTCCTCTCGCAGTCACAGGGGCAGGTTCTAAAGCCCCACCGCCAGAGCCTGAACCTACATGCCTGGAGAGTGAATGGGGTATCCTCAGTTCTTTCTCTCTTCCTGCTGATTTTTGGATGTTATTCTATCGGCCAGGCGACACTCCACCAAAACTGTTTATGCTGACAGGTGGGCTCAGTTTGCCTAATGGTGTGAAAAGCATCATATTGACACATTGAGGACCCAGTTATCGAATGTTTAAAGTTTGCACTACCATTAGTGCAACAAGGTTGTGCAGTTGCGACAGTGAAAGACTATTTGTCTGCACTGTCAGCTTTTATTTTTACCAGATCAACCTTCCCTGTTTAAGTCCCCAATAGTGTTAAGGTTTATTAAGGGGCTTTCAAAATGTATCCTCACACTCCGTTCATTATGCCTTTGTGGGACCTTAATTTAGTTCTAAAGTTCCTGATGGGTACGCCGTTTGAATCTTTACATAGTTGCCCATTGAGGCGCCTTCCGATAGACAGACTTTCTAGTGGTTATCACGTCGGCTAGGCATGTTAGTGAGTTGCAAGCCTCACGTTAAACCCCCTTTTACCATGTTTCATGAGGACAAGGTGGTTCTCAGGACCAGGACGGCTTTCCTGCCAGAGGTGATTACTCCTTTTCACCTAGGCCAATCTATCACCCTTCCTACTTTTTTTCCTCCTCCCCATCTTTCTAAGGAGGAGGAAAGGCTGCATCGCTTGGACCCAAAAAGGGATTTAAGTTTCTATGTGGACAGAACACGAGAGCTGAGAGTGGACAATAAGATATTCATTGGCTACATTGGCAAAATGAAGGGGAAGGCTATTCACAAAAACATTGTCCAGGTGGGTCATCCTCTGCATAAAGATCTGCTATGCCTTGGCAAAGAAGGAGCCACCTGAGGGTATTGTAGCTTATTCCACCAGGGCTAAGTATTCTACTGCTTTAGCTAAAGGTATACCTGTCATTTGCAAAGCGGCAACTTGGGCTTCCCTCCACACTTTCGCAAAACATTATTGTTTGGATTCATAAGTGAGGAGTGTTGGCCACTTTGCCTGTTCAGTGTTGCAGTGTGGGACTGCTTTGGGACTCTGTTCAAAAGGTGAGGAATCCACAGGTAGATGTATCCATTAGAAGAACAAGTTACTTACCTTCAGTAATGCTTTTTCTGGTGGATACAGAATCTACCTGTGGATTTGTCACTGACCCACCCACCTCCCCTTTGCCCTGCCTGTATATTCCAAGAAGGGAAATGTTTGTATGTATAGAATGTATTGGAAACTGTATATACAGAATGAATGATAATATATAAATCCTTTAGTTGAGGCCGTACATGTTGTGCTGCAATGTTGTTCGCCTCGAAGGCACGAAAAAAAGTGGGTGAAACTGACGTCAGCGCGCCAGTGAGGACTTGTTATGGCTCCGATGATGTCAGACGGAGTCGCGTGCTTAGCCGTTCCATTGTGACGTCCTCGTCGACGTGGAGAGCTATGGAAAAGTTTCCATCAAGTGCTGTGCACACTTGGCTATTCAGAAGGTGAGGAATCCACAGGTAAATACTGTATCCACCAGAAAAAGCGTTACCTAAGGTAAGTAACTTGTTCTTCTGATGGATACAACTACCTGTGGATTCCTCACCTAATGAATTCTCCCATGGCGCCAGCATTCGACGGAAATCTTCTTCCTAGTCTCTGCACGTCGACGAAGACGTCACTCTAGCCCACGCGACGCCGTCTGACGTCATACAGGCAATAAGAGGTCCTCGACGACGTGCCGACGTCAGTTCCCTTTTTTCCGTGCATTCGAAACGGTTATCTTCGAGGGAGCAACTGTTACTTTTGTGGTTAGTGTATTTTTGCTGCGTAGTCTTTCGCTGTGGTAATAATGTCGCAGAGAAAGTCTGGATTCAAGCCTTGTCGTGAGTGTGGAGGCAAGATGTCAGTGACAGATCCTCATTCCGACTGCCTTTGGTGTTTGAGCTCCGACCACGACGTCTCGACTTGTGATTCATGCCAGCACATGAATCCAAAGGCCCTCAAGGAACGTGAGGCGAAGCTGTTTATGGCGAAATCGATAAAGGAGCATCACAAGAAGTCTTCTTCGCCAAGACATCGGCGTCATCGAGACTCCCGGCGCCGTAGAGAATCTCGGCGTCATTCAAAGGAGACTCGTTCCAGGTCTTCGGATCGGCGCCGAAGGACATGGGAGATCAGTCCCACGGTTACGCCGCATCCTTCGACGCCGTTGCCCTCTCCGGCGTCTCCGACTTCACCTGGACAGGCGTCGGTGATTGAGGTATTGGAGCCTCAGGTGTTATCTCCGGCGTCGCAGACGTCGAGGCCGGCGTCGGGGTCGCCTCCGAGACAGGCACCCCAGTATCCGGCTTTTCCCACCCCTGGAGCCGATAGTTCCGCATTCTTGTATGCGATGTATGCCATCTTCCAACAGATGGCTCCAGGGGGTGCTCCGGCTGGGCCTTTGGCCTTTTCATTGGGTGATCCTGCGCCTCTTCGGCCGGCACCCTTTATGCCCTTTCTCCCTTTTGGGAACGTGGGCTCGGCGCCGGTGCCGGTGGCCGCTCCGGTGGCTTCAGAGGGATTGGCCCCGGGGATTTCCATCCCGTCGACGTCGGGATTTCGGCCTGTGACTCCGGTGGGTCCATCTGCTTCGACTGCTCTTTCGTCGGCGCCGAAGTTACCTGTGGCGCCGGACGCGGCGTCGGTGGCTTCTGAAGATCGGCGCCGATCTTCGGCGGAGGCATTGTCGACTCCACGTATTGAACAACGGCTTCATTCGAGGAGACGTGCTCTCCGTGTATTAGAGGAGCAGGAGTACCAACGAGCCCTGGAGGAAGGAGAGCTAGAGGACTCGGGTGATGGGCTGCGTGGTCTGGAGTCGGCCAGTGGGCTGGACACTTCCCCTGAGTGGGATCTTTCGTCCCCGGGAGAATATACTGAGCAGGCTGCTTCCTTTCACGCAGTGGTACGGAAGGCTGCTAGTTTTTTGGACCTGCCTTTGCCGGTGGTGGAGGCTAAACAAAACCTTCTAACAGGTGCTACATCCGGCCTCAGCTGCGGCGGAGCCTCTTTTGCCATTTAATGACGCTCTGCTGGATCCGGTGTTAGAGGTGTGGAAGAGGCCGGCATCTTCCCCAGCAGTTCACAGAGCCGTGGCCAGGAGGTATCGGGCGGCTCCAACTGACCCTGGTTTTCTGTCTAGGCACCCTACGCCGGAGAGCTTGGTGGTGCAGGCCTCCTGTTCATCCAAGTCAGCGCCTGGTTCTTTCCCGACGGTGCCTGGGGACAGAGATTCAAAGAAACTGGAGGCGCAGTCCAAGAAGATTTTTTCGTCCTGCAGTCTGGCGTTGAAGGCCACCAACGCAACCTGTATCCTGGGGAGGTATATTCATGCTCTGATGGATGACCTTTCCTCATCATTTACAGAGCTTCCCCAGGGTCTTTTGGATGTTGTTTCAAATGCCCAGGCTGCTGCGACCCAGATTATCCAGACTGGACTGGATACGACCGACTCGGTAGCCAGAGCAATGGGCACAACTGTGGTGGCAAGGAGGCAGGCCTGGCTCCGTAACTCGGGCTTTTCTGCGGATGTACAGTCCACATTGTTGGATCTCCCGTTTGATGGGGACAAACTGTTTGGAGCCAAGGCTGATTCGGCCTTGGAACGTTTTAAGGAGAGCAGGGCCACGGCTAAGTCGTTAGGGCTCCAAGCTCCTTCTTCCACGGCCTCTTCCAGATTTTTCAGGAGGTTTCGTGGATTTGGGCGTGGCTCTTCGTCCTCTTCCTTTCGGGGAAGATATCAGCAACCTGCCTCTTCCCATCCCTATAGATCTTTTAGAGGGAGAGGTAGGGTCCGCACCAGAGGAGCCTCTCAGCAGCACTCTGCCTCTTCCTCATCCTCTGGCGGGGTGCAGCAGGGGAAGTAGCCTTAGGCTTCCACCATTTCCCACTCACTCCTCTCCTGTAGGGGGAAGATTACAGCATTTTCTCACCAAATGGAAGACTGTTACAACGGACACTTGGGTTCTCAGTATTGTGGGAAAAGGCTACACCCTTCCCTTTTGGGAGTTCCCGCCCCTCATCCCGCCCCGCCCTTCTTATTGTTCAGAAGAACACCTCCTGTTGCTAGAACAGGAGGTACAAGCCCTCCTTTCAAAGGGCGCGGTGGAGTTGGTCCCAGAGCAGGAAAGGGGTCGAGGATGTTACTCAAGGTATTTCCTGATTCCCAAGAAGGATGGTCGTTTGAGACCAATCCTGGACCTGAGGATCTTGAATTGGTTCCTCAAGCAGGAAAAGTTCAAGATGCTGACCCTAGCACAGGTGCTTTTGGCGTTGAACAAGGAAGACTGGATGGTGTCTGTCGACTTGCAGGATGCTTACTTTCATATCCCGATACTCAAGTCACACAGGAAGTATCTCCGGTTTGTGGTGGGATCGCAGCACTATCAGTTTGCGGTCCTTCCGTTTGTTCTTACTTCAGCACCTCGAGTCTTCACGAAGGTGATGTCGGTGGTTGCGGCAGAACTCAGAAGGAAGGGGATAGCAGTATTCCCTTACTTGGACGACTGGTTGATCAAAGCCAAGTCCCCGGAGCTTGTGTTGCGTCATCTGCAGTCAACAACCCAGTTGTTGTTCGACCTGGGTTTTTCGGTGAACGAGCCCAAATCTCACCTAGAGCCCTCTCAGCGCCTCCTGTTCATAGGGGCAGTACTGGATACAACATTGGGTCGGGCCTTTCCTCCGCCTCAGCGGATTCAAGATATTCAGGATTTGGTTCCAATGTTTCGAAATGGAGCGGTAGTTCCAGTCCTCAAGGTCCTTCGTCTGCTCGGTCTTTTTGCCTCCTGCATTCTGTTGGTCACGCATGCTCGCTGGCACATGAGGGCTCTTCAGTGGTGCCTCCGAAGGCAGTGGTCTCAACACAAAGGGGATCTAGAGAGTACTGTCAAGATCTCCAGAGATGCTGCTGTGGATTTGAAGTGGTGGATTGCAAGCAACAATCTTTCAGAAGGAAAGCTGTTCCAGCAGTCTCCACCAGTGGCCACAGTTATAACGGATGCTTCCACTCTAGGGTGGGGAGCTCATCTGGGGGATCTGGAGATCAAAGGCCTTTGGTCTCCAGAGGAACAGATGTTTCACATCAATCTGTTAGAGTTACGGGCTGTATGTCTGGCTCTCAAGGCCTTCCTCCCTTCCCTTCAAGGTCAGTCGGTACAGGTCCTAACGGACAATACTACCACGATGTGGTACATAAACAAGCAGGGAGGAGTGGGGTCGTACCTTCTCTGCAGAGAAGCTCTTCGACTATGGTCCTGGGCAAAACAAAGGACCATCAGATTTGCTTGATAGCAAACCATCTGGCCGGAGTCTTGAACGTGCGTGCGGACAGTCTCAGTCGCCAATTCTCGGCAGACCACGAGTGGCGTCTCCATCCAGATCAAGTCCGTTTAATCTTCCAGAGGTGGGGGTTTCCTCGGGTAGATCTGTTTGCCACTCGAGAGAACGCGCATTGTCCGTTATTCTGCAGCCTCCAGTATCCGATGCAGGGAGCGTTGGGGGACGCGTTTAAAATAACCTGGTGCGGCCAGTTGCTTTACGCGTTTCCTCCCATACCCTTGATTCCTCGAGTATTGAGGAAGATTTGCCAGGACCGGGCTCTAGTCATCCTAATAGCTCCGGATTGGCCAAGGAGGGTATGGTACTCTGACCTTCTCCAACTCTCAATGTGCCCTCCGCTCCGTCTCCCTTTCAGGGCAGACCTCCTCTCGCAGTCGCAGGGGCAGGTTTTACACCCCAACCTCCAGAGTCTGCACCTACATGCCTGGAGATCGAACGGGGCAACCTGAGTTCCTTCTCTCTCCCGCCTGAGGTAGTGGATGTTATATTAGCGGCCAGGCGACACTCCACTAAATCTATCTACGCTAATAGATGGTCTAAATTTGTTGCGTGGTGTGGAGAGAGGCAGATTGATCCTTTGCATGCTCCTCTATCGGACGTTTTGTCTTTTGCTCTGTCTCTAGCGCAGAAAGGTTGTGCAGTGGCTACCATTAAGGGTTATTTATCGGCCTTGTCAGCCTTCATAAGTCTTCCAGACCAACCATCTTTATTTAAATCCCCTATTGTTATCAGATTCTTGAAAGGTCTTCTAAATAAATATCCTCCAAAGCCATTCGTTATGCCGCAATGGGATTTGTCCTTGGTCCTGACTTTCCTTATGGGGTCCCCTTTTGAACCTATGCATTCTTGCCCCGTAAGGTATTTGGTTTTAAAAACAGTCTTCCTGATAGCTATAACATCAGCAAGGAGAGTGAGTGAGTTGCAGGCCTTATCAGTAAAGCCCCCTTATACAACTTTTTATGGGGATAAGGTGGTGTTGAGGACCAAGGCTGCTTTCCTCCCGAAGGTTGTTTCACCTTTCCATTTGGCTCAGGCAATTACTTTGTCCACGTTCTATCCTCCGCCTCATCCTTCCAAAGAGGAAGAAAGACTGCACCGTCTGGACCCAAAGAGGGCGTTGAGCTTCTTTATTGATAGAACAAAGGATTTCAGGCTGGAGGATCAGCTGTTTATTGGATACGTGGGCAAGAGGAGAGGAAAGGCAGTCCACTAGAGAACACTATCCAGGTGGGTTGTTCTTTGCATTAAAATCTGTTACTCTTTGGCAAAGAAGGATCCTCCTGAGGGCATTAGAGCTCATTCCACCAGAGCTAAGTCGGCCACTTCGGCCTTGGCCAGAGGTGTTCCTGTGGTAGACATCTGCAAGGCCGCAACTTGGTCGTCCCTTCACACTTTTGCAAAACATTACTGTTTGGATTCTGAGGTTAGAAGGGACGGCCATTTTGCACGGTCAGTGCTGCAGGATTTCTTGGTTTGACCATTTAGGCACCCACCGCCGGGCGTGGTACTGCTTTGGGACTCTATTCATTAGGTGAGGAATCCACAGGTAGTTGTATCCATCAGAAGAACGAGTTACTTACCTTCGGTAACTACTTTTCTGGTGGATACATTAGCTACCTGTGGATTCCTCACGGTCCCACCCGCCTCCCCGTTGCCTTTCTGGTCTTACCAAGTAATCCTTGAGTACGCTCCTCTTGGTCTTCGAGGGTGCAATAGATGTTGTATATAATATATTTATATATGTATATATCTTTGTGTATATACTTGATGTGTATATATATTTTAAAAAGAGAGAGTTATATATATATATAAAAGATTTACAGTTATTCATGCAATGTTGTGTATTTTTACAATGTTATGGGATGTTGCCTTGCTCTTTCATTGCATTGCAGGTTGTTCTCATGCACGTAAAAAATGATTGGTACTGACGTCGGCACGTCGTCGAGGACCTCTTATTGCCTGTATGACGTCAGACGGCGTCGCGTGGGCTAGAGTGACGTCCTCGTCGACGTGCAGAGACTAGGAAGAAGATTTCCGTCGAATGCTGGCGCCATGGGAGAATTCATTAGGTGAGGAATCCACAGGTAGCTAATGTATCCACCAGAAAAGTCGTTACCGAAGGTAAGTAACTCGTTCTTCTGATTGTTACTACACAGTAATATTAATTTCTAGTTTAAAGCTTTCACCCTTCAGTGCCGTGCTGCTCATAATCAGAGCCCAGGATTTGCTGCTTCCAGAGGAGTATTTTCCTCTCACCTCACACTAGTGACTCTTGGGTATCATTCTGCCTCCTATGGATTGCTTGCATGGCAATGCGTGAGGGACTGTTTTACATCTCAGTCAATCAGGATTTATAAAGTGCAGCTAGTCACCTGATATGATATTCAGGCTCTTTCAGGTTCCGGAAGCTTATTCGAACAGCCAGGTCTAGAGGGCCATTTGGAATTCTGGAAGTGAAGTGATGGTCCAGAGGTGCTGTTCCAGGTTTTTGCTGCAATGTGGCAAAAATGCAGGTTTTTTCTGCTTTGGTAGATGCAGGGAGTATGTGCAAGTGAAAGGGATGCAGAGCGTAGGCTTCTCAACATCTCAAAGGACACAGTTGTCTCAAAATACATGTTTTATCTCCCTGGTCCATTGTATGCAGAATGCACTTGTTTCTTTTCCACTGTAGCTGTTTGCCAACTCGTTTGTACACACATGCACACCCCTGTTCATGCATTGATCTGTTCAGTGTGATTTTCTCAGTTTGCTTCTGCCCACCTCAGCATGGCAATAGTCAGTCATCCCACTTGAGCCATTTGAGCTCTTAACTGTGAATAATGTCATCTTAAGACAGCAACAGTTTAGTTTTCTTACTTTAACACTCAGAATGTTGACTTAAAATTTTTTTTTAGTCCTTGGGACCGAAACGTTTAGACGTGCTTTACACAGTAAGCATAACTATGATGCAAGGTCTTCCAATAAACGTGAGGGCGGTGAATGATGGGCACAAGGGATAACTAGGGAGTGGCAATGAAATGGGAGGCGGCAAGGGTAGGGGCAGCAGTGGATGAGTTGGAAGGAGGAGCCAGGGAGAAGGAGGAGGGAACAATTAAGAGTTTGGGGAATGATGGAATGACAGGAGAATAATGGAAGGTCTTGAGGAGGGAAATATGGGGAGGCACAGAGCGAAAGGTGCAGGAAAGTGACAAGGCTTATGGAAAGGGGGAAGGTAAGGGACTGAAGGTGCAGGTTAGTGGAGAAGTGGAGTGTGAAGAGAGAAAAGGACATGGAGTTTAGTGGTAGATGAGGAAAGAGAGCACCTGTATTCAAAAATTAGCTTAAGCATAGAATAGAGAGAAAGGGGTTGTAAAGAACACTCGCTGCTATGTTACATCAAGGTCACCAGGTTCAGATGTCTAAAGAGGTGATTCATTAGAAGATTGACAGAGGACTGAACAGCAAACATGGTCCTAATTTTCAGAGAGTTCCAGAGGAGGGAGGAAGCCTTGGAGAGTGACTGATGGAAAATTTGCTAGATTCCATGTAAGGGCATTTCCATGAGAATGTTGTCTTTGCTTCTCAATTTTTTTTGCTGTCAGGTATTGTGAGTAATTTGAACAGGTAAGCTGGAAATTTTGAGTGGACTGTTTTGCAGGCTTGAACATCCATTTAAATTTGATTCTGGCCTTGATAGGAAATTGGTGTAACTCATTCTTATGGGTACTTCTAAACACAGACTCTTCACCTCAGAACAGTAGTTCCCAACCTGTGGTCTGGTGACCCCTGGGGGTCTGCGAAGTCTCCTTAAGTTGGTACACGACTGCTTAGAATATTAAATAATGTTAAAATATTAGGTCCCCAGCTTTCAGTAATGACTCGGTGTGGGGTCCCCGGATTCCAATAATGATTCAATGTAGGTCCCCGGGTTCCAGTAATGATAGTAAGGGTCCACTGAAGTCAAAAGGTTGGGAACCACTGCCTTAGAACATTTGCCGTAGTCTGCCTTAAAACATTTTTTTTTTTTTTTTTTTTTTTTGTAGCAGCACTCCCACTCGCTGCTAAGTGGCATCATACAGCTCAGTGTTGGCTCCATACTGTCACAGAAGTAACAGTACAGAACCACATTTAAGCACCATCCCAGCACGCTGACGTCCGGTCCTTCTTTTCCACATCTTCAGACGCAGGTGACTCTGCTTCAAAATTTGTCTAGTATTCTGATGACTTCCAGATTTTTCAGTGTGCTTAGGGATAATGTCCCTGCTGAAAATAATGGGTTTAAATCCATGCCAAGACTGCTGAGTTGTCCATTATGGATCCATATGAGGTGTATTTGGTGCCTGGGCGCGGAACGCATCTCTTTTGTGTGGTAAGTACCCTCTCATGCACACAAACGCGTTTCAAGACTGGGAAGCGAGATTGTATGCTGACAAACACAAGAAGAGGTCATGGCCTTGACGTAGGTCCTTTTTCGGCTCCAAGTCACGAGCCCGGATTTTGTTCCGATTATGGGCCATTTTGCCACCATCACGCTTCAGCTATAAGTTCTCTGCTAGAACCAAGCCCAGATGCAAGCATAAAAATGCAAAGCAGGAGCTCTACCCCTTCCTGCCACTCTGACTCCAAGGAGAAGGTGCGATTGCACGAAGATGTGAGTCACACTTCGTCAAGGTAGATGGTCACCATGTCAGTCCCTCATCCACGTCTTAAATACCCTGTTGTCAACCCAACAACAAATCAAGCCTTCAAAGAGGTCATGTTCCAAACATTCAGTGCACTTCCAGCTCCCTCTGGTATGTCACAGAACCACAGGGGCCTCGTTTTGGGTTATCTTCGAAAGACCCTCCAGGCCGCCATCTTTAACTTTGCGATCCGTTACCAGGCCCATACTGACTCGGGTATAGACTTCCTCCCTGGCCCCACAATCTGTCTGTTTCTGCTGATGCCGGCTCCAGAAGATGATCTAGGGCTGATGCCCGAATCAGACCCTGAGCCGACATTGTTTGGAGCTCAGCTGATGATGTGCTATAAAATGGCATGCTCCAAAATGTTAATGGGGAAGAGAATACCCCCCTCCCCTGGTCCGTCACACCGATGATGGCTTATTTCTTGATTTACAAAACACCAAGACAGAGCTTGACTTGCCATATGGGTCTCCAGTAGAGAGATTGCCTCATTTACAGTGATGATTCGGAGGGCTGCCATGTGCTAAGGTTTTAGCTACTCTCCGTTGAGACTAAAACAAATGTTTTTATAGATATCCTGAAGCCCGAGCAAACAAGTTCTGATCCCTTACTTCCAGGCCCTTAAAGATATTCTGACGGCTACTTGGTTGAAACCATGTTTTTGCGGACCTGTAAACTGTAGGGTGGCCAGACTTCTATTTTGCCGCCTGGTGACTTAGATATTCTCATCAAACACCCTACTCCAGAGAGCTTTGTTGTACATCCCTCGATCGGTAAAGTGAATCCTAATTCACTACTCTCCACTCCTCTGGATAGCAAGTTTAAAAGAATTGACGCCTTTGGCAAATTTTGTGTTTTTCTAGCGAGCCTGGCATTGCTGTCTATAAACACAATCTGTCTGTTGGACCAATGCCCTCATGCCTTTGAGACAAGGCTAATAAGATGTAGCAGGGTGTTGCAGGAGTTCTTGGAGCGTCCCTGGCCAACATGACACATGATGGGCAAGACGTGGCCAGATATGTTATTTATGCAGGTTTGGTTATCATGGAGTGCCTTGGCAAAATGGTTGGTAAGTGTGTGTGGCCCTTCGTCAACATGGCTGGATGAGGTCCACTGGGTCTCTGGAAGTGTGCAGGCTTTGATGATGGACATGCCCTTTGATGGGTTCTGGCTCTTCAGAAAGAATGCAGATTCCACTTAGAAATGCTTTAAAGGCAGTAGACCTACAGCACATTCTCTGGGGCTGTTAGCCCGTGTGTGACAATTCCAGCAACAGTTTTGGAAATTCATGGGCTACTCTAGAGGGCTGGCGTGTAGACTGAGCCAGCCCTCCCCATCATTGTTACAGTACATGGCCCGGCCTTTTCAGGCTTCGGAGGCAGATCTGACATGTAACATGTGGGCCAACAAGGGCACCAGTCTTCCAACTCCTCCTACGCGCTACAGCAGGCAATAAATAGCTGTAGTCTGCACTCAGTGATTCATGCCCACCCACTGGATGCAGAATCTGGCACTTCCTTCTGAGTTGACGATCCATCACATCTGACAGATGAGTCTTGCTAACGATCCTGAAAGGTTATGTCCTATTTCGCTTCTTCCCCACCCAGTATCCTTCCCACATCAGAATCTATTTCAGAAGAGCACCTGTCCATCCTGCTACAGAAGTATGCCAGTTGCTCTCTAGAGGTACCATAATAAGAGTACTGGGCTTTGTGAAATGAGGATTGCTACTTTGGCTATTTCCTCATTTTGAAAAAAGAAGCCTGCTTGGGTCTATCTACGATCTCCACTCTCTGAGCGCCTTGCTACAGGAGGGCAGTTTCAAGGTGCTTGCTTTGCCCAGATCCTACCTGCTCTGGACCCTAGCGACTAATGGTGACTTCCAGGACTTGGAGTTTAATTTACCCGACCTGTGTTTCCTCCATTTCAGAGTGGGCCAGGAGCATTTTCTGTTTACTGTGTTCCCTTTTAGCCTCACCAGTACCCTTCAGGTATCCATGAAAGTGATGGTGGTGGTCGCTATTCATATTGGGAGGTTGGAGTGGATATATTTCCATACCTTGACAACTTGCTGCTAAAGGCCGACTTGCAGCAGTTAGTCGTGGACAACCTCCGTATGACAGCGGTTCTTTTGACTATATTGGGTTTCACCATAATGGAGCCAAAAGCCAAAAACTTCCATCCATTGGAGCAGTCCTAGGCACAGTGAAATTCAGGGATCCCCTCTGCAGCAATAAGTTCATGATGTTTGGGCTCTGATGCCACTGTTTGAGGTTCTCTCCTGTATCCAGGTGAGCATGATTTTGAGTCTTATTTTCCGATTAGCCTTCTATATGCTCCTTGTCAATCACACCAGATAGCACATGCAAGCAATAAAGGGAAACAAAGTCCCTGTGTGCTCTGCACTAAGGTTATCTTTCTGACATTATACAATTTTCAGAGGCAGCAAATTAAGGTCTACTGTGGTGGCTGACCAACTATAGTTTGTCCTGCAGCAGGCCACTCTCCCTACCTAACCTATAGCTGACAGTGCTAACGGATGCATCACTACTAGGTTTGGGGGAGACACAGTTGGGAGGTGTTCTCCAGTCAGGCTCCGAGTCCACATCAGTAATCTGGAGCTGCGAGCCATTTGCTGAAGGCTTCTTTTTCCATCCATTAAGGGGCAGTTGGTGAAGGTTCTCATAGACTACACCACCACCATTTGGTAGTACCACAGACAGGGGAATTGGTTCTTGGGTCCTGTGCCAAGAGACTTTTTTTTGTGGTAGCAGGTGGAATACCAGGAAGTCTTTCTGGCCTTCAGGGACCCTCCAGGTGTTTGACGAGCAGAGTGGATAACCTGAGCAGGATTTGTTTGGTGGATCGCGAGTGGTGCTTAGACATCCCAAGGTGTGAAGCAGGGAGTCTTCCGCCACTAAAATGTACCAGAAGACTGCCAGGAGCAGAGAAAATCTTCAAGAGACTGCTAGAAGCAGTTAGAACCCCAGAAGTCAACTGCTGGAAGTAGGGAGAGTCCTAGATTACACTGCCGGGAGCCTACAAGAAGATAACTGCCCATGCCGGGAAAGTCAGAGAAGACTGCTGGAGCAGAGAGGGTAGTGCTGGAGCAGAGAAAGTCCCGAAAGACTTCTGGGTACAGGGAGAGCGCCAGAAGAATGCTGGAGAAGAGAGAGTACTGCCAGAAGCAGTGAGTCCCAGAAAACTACCTGGAGGAGAGAGAGTCTCAGAAGACTGCTGAGAGTAGAGAACCATAAGATGACTTCTGGGAAGAAGAGGGAGTCCCAGAAGACTGCGGGGAAGCCTGCAGAGAGCAACGGGAGTGTCGGAAGCCTGCCGGGTGCAGCGGGAGTGGCGGAAGCCTGCCGGGTGCAGCGGGAGTGGCGGAAGACTCATAGGACCTTCCTGTTTCAGAGGATAGGTAGAGCATTCCTTGCAAATTTTACCCCGTCACTTAACGTCAACATAGCTGCCGAATTTCCAAGGTCCATGCATGACTACTTAACCCAGTCCTGTATTTTGTTTTTCCTAGAACTTCTAGTGGGTTAAATATGAGTACAAGTCCCAGAATTCTAAGAAAAAACAGGGATTGTTCTAACTAGTCACCCACGGACCAAGGATACCTAGCAGCTACGACTTACTACCCTTCTGCCCACCCAGCCAACTATGCTCTAGTCTTGCCTACCCCACCTTTTCAACCCTGTCTCCCTCCTCGCTTCCTACCCTCATACCTTCTATTAAAGGCAACAGAAAAGAACCTGATGGCCTTAAGAAATCAACAGCTGACTCGTCACAAGGCTGGCTTCAGCCTTTGTCTCTTCTTGTGCTTTCGCTCGAAAGGCCTCGTTGTCTCCTGATATGCTCGTGTTCTTGTGCTCACTGTGTGCATGTCCCTGTGGTTCTGAAGTATTGTGTTATTTTGTTGTGTCTCAGAACTTGTTTATACTGGTCATTCCAGGATTTTGGGGGGTGGTGGTGAGCCCCACGACTGTCCCAGACTGCACCCCCTAGTTCTCGGAGATCATTTACCTTCGGTAACGTGACTCTTTTTATGCTCAACAGAGACCCTTGGAGGCTGCCCAAGGCCCCCTTGTAAAGAAAGACCTGGGCCTGAGTTTGTCCCCCGTGTCTGAGAGCAGCTGTAGTGGCTTCTAGGCACATGGGTCCCTCCTTCGGGGGTGATCTCACAGTGCCCTACTCTGACCCCAGCTCCCTCGCTCTTGGACCTTCCTCTGCCCTCTTAGCGGTGCAAAGCTCTTCTTTTCTCGTCCCATCTCTCTCGAACTGTGCAGAATCCAGTCCAGTCTGCCTGTTTGTTTAAAACTCTGTTTACACAGGATGTTGGCACAGACATGTGCCAGCTCAACACTAGCAGATCCTCTGGCTTGACAGCGCTGGCCCGCCACACAATACTGGTTCTAAGCTGGGGGTTACATAACAAAGGCACAGGTTGGCACCAGCAGCATTTATTATTTCTGCAGAAAAATCTGCATAACACGAGTGCACTCGGTGATGCAGCGGTTCCATGGGCGAAAGGATGGGTGCCAACTGTGGGAGAAGGTTCTGTGCAGGTGGTACACTGCTGACTGTCAGAAGCGGACACATAAATGCCGCACACCCCCCAGACCCATGACACACATACATATAGGCGCACACACACACACACACACACTACACACACACACACAATACACACACACACATAGTACACACCCCCCACATACCAGACACACACAATACACACCATACATAAACACACACACCATACACACACCGCACACACACACACACACACACACACCCCCACTCAACACACACCCCCACCTACACACGACACACGCCCTAAACACACCATACAGACACGTCACCCCTTCACACACATGCCATCCCCCCCACACACACACCATACACATGCACTACACCCACACCCACGTAGGTGAAACGGAAGCCCTGCTATTGTGATAGACATTAAGTTGCAAGCACAGACTTGTGTTGAATGCTGTCCGTGGCCACTAAAAAGAAACCCAAGTACGGAGGCCAAGGGTAGCCAACTCCTGTGGTGACATTGTTGAAAGGCGATCTCGGGGGCAGCAATGTGCAGCCAAGGAGGCCACTGCTGAAAGGCTGGGTGTAGAGTTGTTCACAGGTCTGCCCCGTCACTGTCCATCCTAACAAAACCGCTTATTTTTCTTTCTAAATAGTTGTATTGGGACTCGGACAGCAAGGTTTCATATGGTCTTTCTTCCTGGCAGAGGGATGGAGGCTTTGAGAGCATAAGAGGGAGCTGCGGTAAGGAGCAGTATATCCTGGCACTTCCCAGTTTATGTATCTGCCTCCCGTGTCCTGACATCCTGTCTTCGTGTGTCCACTTCTGATGCTGAGCTCGGGGGCCAGAACCGGAATACTTGAGCAGAGGGCCCAGTGCTGCGCTAACAAAACCTGTCCTCTCACAGGTCTATCACACAGACATAAAACTCCCTGATCTTTGACCACTCACTAACCTTGAAGACATTACAGGTAACGGGATAGGTTTCTGTTTGTTTTTAGGTCGCGCATGCAAGCACTTTGACCTGTTGTAAGTATTGCGGGTTTAAAACCATGCCCACCTCACGCCCATCACTTTCACTCGTTTATGAGCTTGCCTTTCAAAAATCCCTTAGAGTCGTTGGTAAATGCTTAATGTTTGTCCCGTGTTGAGGCTGCTTTGTT
Organism: Pleurodeles waltl; assembly: GCF_031143425.1. Lineage (NCBI taxonomy): Eukaryota > Metazoa > Chordata > Amphibia > Caudata > Salamandridae > Pleurodeles > Pleurodeles waltl. Next base: position 10,090,710 of record NC_090449.1, on the reverse strand, counting down.
ACCTCCTTGGGGACCGTTACCTGGATTATTGCACTATTGCCTATATACTTCAGCATAGGTGAACAATTTTTTTTCTTTTGTCTCTCCCCTTCGTGCTCCATGGGGGCCATTCCCCTCATAGCACTCGGCTCCGGCCACTGAGGTCCCCTCCAAATCCACGCCGGTCGCACCACTGAGACCTTCCCTGGCGCTGGGTCGATTGTCGACGCTCCCGACGTCAGTAGTGCCCACTATCGACGTCGACCCAATCCTTATCACCGACGACTCTGAGCCGAAGTGGCATCGGCCGGCGCCGTCTTTGATGGGGCCTACTCACCCCACGTCGGTTTTTGACCCTTTTTCCTATGGTATGAATTCGGGGAAGGATTGCAGGGGTCCGTGGACCCTTATGAATACCAGGATGAACCATCTTTGGACTGGGCACCGGAATTTGGGTGAGGCCAGTGGACTGAACACTTCTCCATACGCTGGCATGCTGTATCCTCCTACCGTGGCTACAGCGGAGGGAGCGACTTATGCTATGGTGATCAGTAGGGCGGCTTAGGTTCTTGGCCTTCAGCTACCTACTGTAGAGGTCAGGTCCAACCTCCTTAAAGGAGGTGCTTCAGCCAGGGGTTTCCACATGTGAGCCCCTTTTAACTTTCAATGAAGCCCTCACCAATGTCCTTTTGGGTACTTGGTCCAAACCCAACACAGGGGCTCCTGTGAGTAGGACTATCGCACACCGCCATCGCCCTGCTCTGAACGACCCTAAATTCCTGTCCCAACACCCCACGCTTGAGTCTTGTCATCCAGGCTTCCTTTTCCTGAGGCACGTTCCCTTCCGCACCCCCGGATAGGGAATCAAAAAGGCTTGAATAATTTGGACAGAAGTTGTTTTCTTCCTCCAGTTTCTTGCTGCGGTCCGTGAACACCGCATGACTTTTGGGCTGCTATTCCCACTCTCCGTGGGATACGGTTGCGCAAGTCCTTCCACAGATACCGGAGGAGGCCCGTGCTATCGTCTCCTAAGCTGTCAACGATGGGAGAGATGTGGCGAAGTTCACAATCCGATGTGGGCTGGACGCAACCAACTCTCTGGGCAGATTGGTTGCTGACAGTGGCCTTGAGACACCATGCTTGGTTGTATACTTCTGTTTTTTTGGGAAATGTCCAACAGTCTGTCATGGACATGCCCTTTGATGGCTCCCCGCCTCTTTGGAGACAAAGCAGACTCATCCTTGGAGAAATTCAAGGATTCCCGGGCTACTGCTCGGTCCTTTGGTCTTTTTTGCTGCCCCTCACCCCCAGCAGTCCATTTTTCTCCCCTTTCGTGGCCACGGAAGGGGCTCCCTGTCGCGTCCCTGCCCAGCCACCGAGCCACCCATGCCGTTCAGCCGCAGCATGGGCGGAGGCGTGGAATCCTACGTGGACCTGGGACAGGGAACCAGAGGTCGGCTCAGTCCACCTCTGCCCCTGCTGCAGCTTCCAAACCCTCCTAGTCGGTCCCCTCACTCCCATCCAGTTGGCAGCAGGATTTGCCATCACCTGCCCCACTGGGAAATCATCACTACGGACAGGTGGGTTTTGCAGGTCGTTCGAAAGGGCTATTCCTTTTCCTTTTGAATCTGCCCCACTGGCCATGCCTCCATCACTCAGCCAACTCCTGGAGGATCATTTGGCACTTCTCTGCCAGTAAGTCGCTGCTCTCTTGGCCAAGGGAGCTATGGAGAAGGTCCATGTGCCAGGAGTAGGCCGTGGTTGTTATTTCTGCTACTTTCTGGTGCCGAAAAAGGCCAAGTGCTTATGTCCTATCCTAGACCTTTGGGACCTCAACTACTTCCTCAAGAAGGAGAAATTCAAAATGCTCACCCTGGCTTAGGTTCTTTCTGCCCTAGACCCAGGAGACTGGGTGGCTTACCAGCGCCCCTCGAGTGTTCACAAAAGTGATGGCGGTGTTTGCAGCTCATCTGCGCAGGTAGGGGTCTCAGTCTTCCCCCCCTACCTCGACGACTGGTTGATGAATACGGACTTGCCCCAGAAAGTAGTCTCCCACCTTCAGACTACTGCGAGCCTCGTGCACACACTGGGGTTCACTATCAACGTGCCAAAGTCACAACTGACTCCCTTTCAGACGGTCCCTTTCATCTGAGCTGTTCCTCCCAAAAAAGCGAGTCCAAGATATTCAGGATATGATTCCGATCTTTCAGCCTCTGTCTTGGGTTTCGGTGAGACTGACTCTGAGGCTGCTGGACCTCATGGCCTCCTGCATCCTGCTAGTGACACATGTCAAATGGCATATGCTGGCTCTGCAGTGGGACTTGAAGTTCCAGTGGGTGCAACTTCAGGGGATTCTCTCCGACATGGTCCAGATCTCGGAGGGGACTACAAAAGTCCTGCCGATGTGGCTTTCGAATCCACATTGGGTCCCCAGCCAGATCTATCTATAGTGACAGATGTGTTGCTTCTGGGTTATGTCAACCACATGGGAGAGGCGGAGATCAGAGGCCTCTGGTCTCTGGCGGAGTCTGGGCTCCATATCAATCTTCTGGAGCTCTGAGTGATCAGATTTGCGTTGAAAGCATTTCTTCCCTCTCTCAAAGGGAAGGTAGTACAGGTGTTCACGGACAGTACTACCGCCTTGTGGTACTGCAAAAAACAGGGAAGAGTAGGGTCCTGGACCCTTTGTCAGGAGGCACTACGTCTCTGGGCATGGCTGGAATATCCGGGCATTACCCTGGTGGTTCAACATCTGGCGGGTTCTCAACGCCAGAGCGGACAAACTCAGCCATTGATGCACAGCCAATCACAAATGGAATCTCCATCCGGAGGTGGCGCAAGGTCTCTTTCAGCAGTGGGTAGAGCCTTGGTTAGATCTGTTCGCCTCCTCAGAGAACTTGCAATGTCAGCTGTTTTGCGTGTCGGAGTTTCCAAGGCGGTACTCGCTCGGAGACGCTTTTCGTCTCGAGTGGAACTCCGGCCTCCTTTACGCCTTTCCGTCTATACCACTTCTGCCCAGAGTTCTCAAGAAGATCAGGAACAACTGGGCCCAAGTCATCTTGGTGGCTTCGGACTGGGCACGGAGAGAGTGGTATCCAGAGTTAATGAGTATGGCCATCGATCCTCCACTCAGACTGCCTCTTCGGCGGATCTTCTGTCGTAGTAGCAGGGGACAGTTCTCCAGCCGAACCTGTCCAATCTGTGGAGATTGAGCGGTGCCAGTTGACGTCTTTTGATCTTCCACCTGAATTCTGTGATGTTATCTTTGCAGGCTGGCGTCCCTCCACCAAAACGGTATACACCTGTCGGCATAAATTTGAGGAATGGTGCACCAACAAATCTGTTGATCCTCTCTCTGCCCCTCTATCTGAGGTTCTTTTGTTTATTTTTTCTTGTGCCCAGCAGGGCTCTGCTTTGGGCACCCTTAAAGGGTATATATCTGCTATTTCGGCCCTTCTTAGGTTACCTGATAAGCCCTCACTCTTTAAATCTCCTATTGTGAGTAGATTCCTAACAGGTCTCATCCATGTATTTCCTCCCACTCCATTTATCATGCCTCAGTGGGCACTCAATCTTGTCCTTACTTATTTAATCTGTACCCCCTTTGAGCCGATGCAGAATTGTCCCTTACGGCTCCTCACCTTCAAAACTGTCTTTCTTGTTGCCATCACCTGTGTTCGCAGGGTGAGTGAGCTTCAGGCCCTTTCGTCCAAACCTCCATACTTGCCTGTGCACGTTGACAAAGTGCTGTTGCGCACTAAGGCTTCCTTCCTTCCAAAGGTGGTTACGCCTTTTCATGTAGGCCAGTCCATCACCCTGCCTACTTTTTACTCACTCCCACATCCATCCCATGAGGAGGAGAGACTCCACCGTCTGGACCCAAAAAGAGCGTTGGCGTTCTATTTTAATCATACTAAAGATTTCGGGTGTACGATCAACTCTGTTGGGTATTTGGGTGCGAAGAAAGGGAAGGCGGTGCAAAAACGCACCTGCATCAAGATGGGCTACGCTTTTGCCAAGAAGCAACCCCTTGAGGGTTTGCGTGTCATTCCACTAGAACGACTGCTGCTTCCACTGCGTTAGCACGTGGAGTTCCTGTCGTGGATATCTGCCAGGCAGCTACGTGGGCGTCCCTGCACACGTTTGCCAAACACTACTGCCTGGACAGTTGGGTCTGTCGGGACTGCTACTTTGGTCGTTCGGTCCTGCAGGACTTTCTAGTATGATCTTGGTTCGCAGCCCACCTCCGAGGATGGCATTGTTTGGGTATCTATTCTAAGGTAAGGAATCTGCAACTAGAAGTCTCTATCAGATGTACAAGATACTTACCTTAGATAACAAAATATCTGGTAGAGACATATTCTAGTTGCTGATTCCTTACCGACCCACCCATCATGCCTGCTTGCGAACTGATTTCTAGGGAAAGGGATTCCCCCTTCAGGTCCTTAGCTCTGGCGCACCAATCTCAGTGTTCCTAGCGGCTCTGCACTTTGGCGTGGAAAGTCGTTAAAATAAACTGACGTCACTGTACTGAGGCGGCGTCTGTGTACTACTCCCAACGTCATCACAGCGACTACAACCCCAGCGGAGTCGACAGACGCCACCTACCGACGAGCAAGGGTATTGCTTGAAGAAAAATCTCCGGATCCAGTCCCATGCCTGGGGGAAATCCTAAGGTAAGGAATCTGCAACTAGAATGTCTCTACCAGATATTTTGTTACCGAAGGTAAGTAACTTGTACGTTTCTTACAACACCACAATCTGCTATTTCTGTTTAGATCATCTCTGGGTCCCCACACTAGGTTAGTGGACACCCCAAAATAATTACCCCTCCATCCAGTCATTGTCTTTTAATCTCTGTCATGACTGAAACTTTTGTTTTACAGCAGCGTGTAGTTTGTGTTTTAATGGCCTTGTTTGTAATATCATTGCAGTGGGGCTGTTAGCCTTAAAAATGTGTAATGCAGTATGTCCTCTAGGGGATAAATATATAGTTGAACTGCAATAAGTCATTTTTGTTTCATGTGGTTATGCCCTTTAGGGGCTAACTATATGGTAACATGACCATGTTTCTTACAAATGCTATTTTTATTGTGGTGTGTCCTAGGGGCAGTTCTGAGCATTGCAGCCTAATGCCCAACGTTTATTTCTGATAAAGGTTTTTATTGGGTTTATATGATAACTGTATACATTTTTATTAATCTCTCCTTCTTGCAGTTATGCCCACGATTCCGGCCAATTTAACATCTTCATACACTATGACTGTTTTTGAGCACTCTTGATATGTTTGGGTGACCCTTCTAGTTTATTTCTCTCGTTACTCCTCCATGGCTGTCTTGTTTTGGGAATTGTGTTAGCCAGCCAGCAGCTCTGATGGAGGGGTGATGAAAGTGGTATTCTATTGGAATTAGCATGGCAGATTTAAATTAGGATACTAAATGGCAACATTTTAATTTTTGTCTGCAGATAGAGGGAGAAGGTTAATGGAAGTGCCTTAGTTATATGCAGGGCCACTACAATTATGTGACAGGAAAATACCAAAATATGAGGCAGGGTTGACCAATTTATGTAGCAAGAAAAGTCCAGTTATGAATTTCCAACACCAATAGCTCTAACTTGAGGAAATGCGAAATCCATTGCATTGCAAATGCTTGTTGTATTTATCTTTCTCATTACACAAACTTTTCACATCTGCCTGAATGTTAAGACGGATGCTAGCTTTGGCAGTAAAGTACACCTCTGAAACATGAGTCCTGTAATATTTATCCCAACCGGAGCTCTTCTCTGCCCCTCCCACAGGACAGAAGATTAGAAATCTGCCTTCATAGAAGGCCATTGCTTGTGCAAATATTAGATGTAGAGAAGAAGAGATCACACTGTTTGTGTGAGCCATGGTTTGCAGACTGCAAAGTGCTGGGGTCCCTCACCTTGTCGCACCCCACTTCTCTAGCAGATAGTTAGTGATTGCGCACCTGCCAAGTGAATTATTTACCTGGTTTTGGGCTCGAAGGGCATCAAATCTTGCATTTAAAGACTGCTTATCACCTGGAAGGTTCAAGTTGAGGCTGCAAGGGGCTCGTTTGTAACTTAGAAAGGTGGGACCAGACTTCAGAGGTGGTGTGTTGCCCCATTTAGCATGATCTCTGAGAGAAAATGCGTTGAGGAGCTTATGATGGTTTCATCGTGCTGCGCTTTTCATTAGCTTCATCATATTTTGCACAGTATGTATTTGGGTAGTCAGTCAGTCAAAATAACTTTATTCGACGTGTTGCCATAAAAGTACACATGCATACATATAAGTCATCATAAAATACAGTACTTAATGCATAATCCAAAAAGCAAGACTCTTCAATCTGCAAGTCAATAAAATCTAAGCATGCCACTTAAGCCTACTAAATCAATATAAAAAATAATAAATACTTATAAAATCGTATACAACAATAAAACGGTATTTGGATTCCATTAATAAATAATCACATTGCTAATTCATATCGATTCCTAATGGTGATAGCGGATTTGATAAAACTTAAAATAGAGCTGCATATTTGTTTGGACGAAAGGCTTTGAATGCCAGTCAATCCTTCTTTATAAGAAAGAGTGTGCAAATTACGTAAAATAGGTAATAAAAAGGTTTCCCTAGGAGCTGAATAGAGTGTGCAAAATAAAGTGACAAGTACTTTGTTTCGAAAAATTGTCACAAGGGCATGGGGATAATGTTTTTTTCCCACACGCATTTTGGGTAGTCTTGCTTGCTCCCCTCTTTTTAACCTGCAGCTTCCATGTCACTGGTTCCAGAAGATGTCTAGGTCTTAACTAAGGTCGCTTGTTCCCATAAAAAAAACGAACTATTTTGTCTGATCCTGGGTCTTAATGAAGTAAAGCTTTGTTTTTTTTCACTCATGGCATCTTTTGCAGTGGTGACTGGTACAGGTTGGCAGATGGGGAGGTGAACTGGCTCGGTAGATCACAAGGCCTGTAGTTTTAGGAGAAAACCTTATGTGCTCCAGGGAGTAAGAATCAGTAGTACAGATGCATACCTGGCGAGTGCTTCTCAATCTTCCCACCCCCTGAAGAACTGTTTCCATGCCACACCGCAACGAATCTACTGTACAGCATGGCTAAAAAAAAAACATGGTCACTAGCACTCAAAGGCAATACCTGTTGTAATTGCCAGTGCTTGTTTGTGTTTGGGGCCACCAACGGACCAGCTCACTGTGATCTGTTAGAATGTGCAGTTCTTAATTGGGGAGGTCAGCGCTCTTACCCACAATTAAGCAGTCTCATCTTTTTCTCAATCCTGTGCTATTGTATGTTAGTGGGTCCGATAATTGACATGTTCAGACTTCCAGCTGTGGCCTGTCTCATGGGAACATTCAGAAGGCTTGGTTGTGGTGAATAGTAGGGTACACATGACCTCCAACTGTCTCCTTCAAGTTGTGGGTCTGCCTGGTCCTTCATGCAGCACACTTCACCACGCGAAGTAGGCCAGAGTAAATCTGATGCTTCGATTCCCAAACACCATCAGGTACAGTAGATCAGGTGGAGATGGGAGGGCATATCTCTGCACTGATGCTGCACCACTAGCAACTCCCTAGTTTACTTCAGTTGTTGACTCGTGTTTTGAATTTGATAAATTGAATAGTCTGAGGTTACCACAGCACAGCAGGCCATGTTGTGCGCAGGTCGGCATAGAGGGGACAACATCCTAGTATTGCTCCGCTGCTAGAGAGGAAAGTAGCTGTCCTCATGGGCCCGCCGTAGCTGGAGGACGGCTGCTCGCCCGCCGTAGCTGGAGGACGGCTCTCCCCTCTTGTTTCATTGCAGTGCTAGCCTCATGCAAGTAGTCTGCATAAGCCGCTGCATTTCATACTAAATCCTACAAAGGCTTTTCTAGAAAGAGTTCCTCTGTAGTGTCAAAGTTAATTATGATTTTTTGCAAATCATCTAAGCTTAATTGAACACAAAGCACCAATGCATCCCTTGGAAAAATTGAAACTTTAGATGTGAAACTGGTAAACTGCCTGAATAGCACAATGTGTGACGAGGACGTCTAAGCTCAGGAGTATTCCTTTCAGAACAATGCTCTACAAAGTCTGGCTTATGTAGTTTACATTCTCAAAGGTCCTAATGCTTCTGCTAAACCAGTTATCTGAGTATCACTAGAGAGTGCCTTTGGCTCCACTCACGTTGGTAGCCAGGAGTACATGTTTTGATTGGGTAGAGGTTGTGTGATTCCACAGATAAGTGCTTATCGCCCACGCAGCTGTGATAATTTTGTTTATTTATCCAGCTACCTAAGCTTGAACTTTCAGGAGAAGTCCCACGACAATGGGATGCTGTTAAAGTGTCTTAGTCAACTAGATAATTTATGTTGTTTTTCTCTGGCAGCACAGATCAGAAGGGGGGAAATCATTAACCTACATGGATTTTTAGGTCTGACTTGACAGTGCAACTGTCACTTGGCCTTATAACCAACTCAAATATTACTCTGCAGTTCTTTGCTTCCGAACAAATACATATCTATTCAAATGCTATTTACTTGTAATGCGTCACATCACGATACAACATTCTTTGATAGGCATATGTATTGGCATTTTAGGTGCCTGTCTAATGTGCTCAACTGAAGAACTTAGATGTGTTTAAAAAAATAAACCAACTGCTGCATGATTCGCATGCAGATCTGCCCATGGCTCAGTAAATGCCTTGCTCTTATGGCCAAGCCAGAGCTCTGACTGCTGTGACTTGGTTTTCTCTCATCTCTATTCCTTTGGGCTGTTTTTTGGTTTTCTGACACCTCTATGCCTTCGGGCTGGTTATAATCATCCCAGCCAGCTCCAAACTGATGCCCCTGAAGCAAGCCCTGGTCCCACCCTGGATAATATCCAGGAGGGACCCTGCATTTAGGTCTTGCTTTGTGTTGGGCACACCAAAACAGCCCTCCACATCTGTTGACATTACTTCCTAGAATACTACTAGGTTGCGTTGGCACAGTGAGAGCTGGCAGCAATGCTAGGTAGATGTCTGCACCTCCCTTCCATCCTGTGTAGATCTGAGCCCATAACACCACGTCTGCTTGAGGCAAGTCACAAGGAGAATGTGTACGCCCTTGGACTCTGTGCATCACTGCAGCATGTTAACAACACTGGAAATGTGTGGGCGAGAACTCAGGCATCAGTGAGCAGTGACCTGCAGCATGGGCAGCCCAATCTATCATGGTGTGTCACAGCAGAGAAAGACCAGGCTGGCACAGCATGCATCAGCCAATGAAGGGGGGGTGGGGGGGTCAGGTGGCAGAGAAATGCCAGTGTTTTAGCCAGTGAAAGGCAGGTGGGTGAGAAAGGTCTATCCAGCCCAGTGTGTGCTAGTCATTGTATAGCGCATGGTGTGTGCCAGCAGAGAAAGGCGTGGCTGGATCAGAGTGTGCCAGCCAGTGAAAGGCGGGCGGGAGAGAAAGGTCAAGCTGCCCCAGTGTGTGCTGTCCAATGAAGGGAGGGTTACAGAGAAAGGTCAAACTGGCCCAGCGTGTAACAGCCAATGAAAACAGGATGGCAGCGATAGGCCAAGCTGGCCCAGCATATGCCAGCCAATGAAAAAGGGCTAGTTGGCATAGTGTGTGTCAGCCATCGAAAGAAGAGCAGCAGAGAAAGGCCAAGCTAGCCCAGCATATGTCAGCCAGTGAAAGGAAGGCAGCAGGAAAAGGCCGAGCTGTCCCAGCGTGTGTCAGCCAGTGAAAGAAGGGCAGCAGGGAAAGGTCCAGTCAGCCAGCATGTGCCTGCCATTTTAGCGGCCAGCTCATGCTACTCAGTATGGGGATGACAGCAGACATTGGCCAATCCCTCCTAGTCTGCATCAGTCCATGAAAGGAGGGGCAATAGAGAAAGGCCAAGCTGGCACAGCCTGTGGCAGCCAATGAAAGGAGGACAGCAGAGAAACTACTATTTAGCCAGCATGTTCCTGTCATTCTAGCGGCCAGCTTGTGCCACTTAACATACGAAGGGCTACTGAGAAAGCCAAGCAAGCCCAGTATATGCCATGATAGTATAGCACCTTTTGTATGCTCGCCAACATAAGTGTGGCAAAGAAAGGCCAAGCCAGGCCAAATTAAGCCATGATGGAATAGCGCCCTCCGTGTGCCATCCAAGGTGAGGAGGGTTATTGAAAAAGGCCAAGCCTATGCTGCATGTGCCCATCATTGACTGAAGTCCATTGTGTGCCAGCCAAATGAGTTTGGAAAAGATGATGAGCCAGCCCAGCATTGGGCCAGCCATTGTACAGTATGCATGTTTGCCAGCCATTATCAGTGGAGTGGGAGATAAAGGCCGCGTCGACCCAGCATGTGTTACCATGGTATTCCAGCCAATGTGTGCCAGCAAAGGTGAGCAAGGTGTCAGGGAAGAGCCCAGTGTGCACCACTGAAAGGGTGAAGCAGTAGAGGCAAAGCCAGACCACTATTGTCCCTGCCATGGTGCAGTATGCAGTTTGTGGCATGGAAAGGCCAAGCCAGCCTAGCAAGTGCTGCAGTAGTATAGGCAGTGACCTGTGCCAGCCAAAGTGAGGCGTGTGGCAGAGAAAGGCAGAGTCGACTCAGTGTGTACCCATGATTGACTAGTGCCCAGTGTGTTGCAGCCACAAGGGCAGCAGAGGAGAGACCATGGTGCCCCACCTTGGCACAATGTTTACCAAGAAAAAGCCAGCAGAGAAAAGGCAGGCCAGCCTGTCGTGCCTGCCATTCTACAGTGCTAGGTGGATGCCAGCCACTATAAGGAGGGTGGCAGATAAAGGCCAAGCTAGCCCATTGTGTTCCTTCCGTGGTTTAGTGCCCAGTGTAAGTCATTGAAGGGAGGACGGCAGAGGAAGAGCCACACTTTCAGCCTGTGCCCTCGTTGTCTAGCAAACATTTTGCTGCCAGTCAATGTCAATTTGTCAAGAAAAGACCAAGGGGGCCCAGTGTTATGCCCACCCTTATCTAGTGCCCAATATGTGTCAGCCAATGTAGAAAGCGTCAGGACTGGATAACAAAGCTGTCAGTGCTTTGATGATAGGTGAACAGGAAGCTAGACAATGCTGTGGCTAAAGCCTTTACTGTGTCTCTCTTCGAGGCTGGCTTCACACTTTATGAATTCCCCAAACAAAATAAATAATATTGTATGGCAAGAGGTCTGCATAAGCAAGCTGGACCCAGAGTAACTAGATCCAGGCAACAACCTCCGAATAGGAAAGGAGCTGCCGTGCGATGGGGGCTGCTGTTACAGCAAGAGCACCCCCTCCTGCACTTCCCACATATAAATATGCATCAAATTTAAAAAGTGCACTTGTTCCTTCTCCATCTGGGAGAGGGCCCTCCCAAAAGGTGAACTGAAAAAGAGGAAGGGTGAAGCAAAGAGTGCTAGACTGTTACCTCAAATCTTATATAACATTAATGTTTCTGACTGTTAATCAACAGTCAGCTCTCACTGCAAGAGCAAGTGGCTGATAGTTCTTGCTGGACTTTCATGACTAACTTTAGTCCTTTCTAGGGGTGTGGAATTTAATAAAATATCTACTTGTCCGTGCAACAGGTTGCTTCGTAAATATACTTGTCCTGTAAAAATACTTGTAATCTCAATCCCCACTATAGCAATTTCTTTATTTTGCCACCTTTCTGCAGATCTACGTGCTGGGTCTGGAGAAAGCAGTAAGCAGTAGTTTCATGCTGGAATGCCATTGAGTCTGCAAACCTACTAACTTTCATGTTTTAAGGATTTTCACCAGTTCTTCTCAAATTTTTTTCCCATAATGAGAAAGGTTGGAAATTTACTCCTGACAATTGCAGAAGTTGAAGTTCTTACAGGGTTGGGGAAAAAAGTTGTTGGAGGGAAAGTGAACTCTTGTAAACGCTCAATAGATTTTCACATGAGCAAATCTACACATGCATCTTTGCTCGTGCTAAAATACTGTTCACAAATATTTTGTAAGAGTACGATTTCCTGATCTACTTCTGTAAGTTCTTGAGAATTCATGAGAGGCACTGATTCAAAGACATATACCATCGGTGCACTTTTGTGACTTTCTTTAAGAATTGGGTCCCTAATTAGGTCTGGCGTTAACCAAGACATTTTGTTTTTATTAAACTTCTTTTTCTCTCTCTATTCGTGGCCTGGATTGAGTGATCACACTCTGCTCCTGCACAAGGAACATATTGGCATAGAAAGTTTTGTTCAGTGCTTGGAACTACCTTGGCAGTCAGTGGCGTAACAAAACTGTTGGTTGTCCCCCTGCAAAGAACATGGAGGGGAACCCCCTCACCCTCCTCCAGACTTCCTCTGCACAGGTGATGTGCTGAGTGGGTCCCTTGGAGGGGGGCTGCAGGGCCTTTGTTAGGCAAATGGTGGCAGTGTGTGCTTTTTGAGACCCAAAAACTTTTTTTTGCTTTTTGCCAATGTTTGTTACAATGGTAAGGGCTTGACAGCTCCCACAACAATGAAAGGTTACAAAAGCCATGTCAAAACAAGACACGCATTGACGAAACCAAAAGACTTGCATAATGTTGGATCGGTTGGCTTTGCCAGTTCTTGTTTATTGTCATGCTTCCCATAATCTCAGTGAAAATGGTTACAGTGATTTTCCATTAGGAATATTTTTTTTAGAAATACTAGCATGCATCAACACGTTTTACTAAAGAACGCTTCAAAGAAATAGCAACTAAAACTTCAGAGTACAAAACCTTTTTTTTTTTTCCTACTTGCATTTTTTTCTGAACTCTTGCTTACAAGCTTCTGCAAACATTTGCTTCTAATCAGAGAGCATTCTGGGAGCATTATACTTCGCCTCATATTGTTCAACCTTTCAAACATGTATGTACACTTTTCTTCTTTTTTTTTTTTTAGCTGGAACCACTGTCAGTAGTGCAGTGTGACCATAAAACGTTTATTTACAGTGCGCACTCTAACAATTAAGTCTTTTCATTAATAAACTATAAATACAAGTTCGAACAGCATTAACATTTGGACACACATTACTTTAACTGGAGACAGTGCACTTCTTTGTAAACTGGCAGCCAAAGAGTTTGTGGTGCAGGGGGTTGGCCTACTTGTCCTAAGGACAAAATAAACATGAAAACTTGTTTCACTTGACCTCAAACAATATGTCCCGGGCGTCTGGCGATAGGAATTCCACATCCTTGGTCCTTTCCATCTTCAGGTATCAGGCACTCCCACACGGTTGTCAGGTGCCACCCTACCAGCCTGTTGTATGTCTTCTCTGCTTGCTACTTGGTAGACCTGCCCTTGCATGCTTCACGCACATGCCCTTTCAGCTGATGGTCCTGTGCCCCAATAACAATTTGTAGGGAAACAGCCTTCATCATGGCGTCAAAGCTAAAAGGGATGTAAGTGACCTATAAGCCTTATACAGCTCTGAAACAAATAGTTTTCTCTTGGTAAAATATGAATTTACCAACTTATATATCTTCAATGTGTTGACTAAATTTTCCTTCTGCACAGTATATTTCCTGATCTTTTTCGCACCCTCACATTTTCTTGGATGCAACATGCCTGTCAAATGTCAACGTACAGCTAGGTCCTAGCCTTCCCTGTATGGCTACATTCATGAAAAGCTGTGTGGCTAAGCAGCTGAAAGATTTAATAAAAGAAAACAACTTGCCTTGTGCCTACAAGTCGTGTTTTATGACCATCTGCAGTACTAAATCAACCATACTCTATGTACTTGACGATTTTCTGTACATTTTAGACAAAGGCGATTCCTGCCTTCTCAATCTTCTTTACCTGTCAAATATGAACTTGTTTGTTTGGTGGCAGACTGTCGACTCTGTGCAGTTGCCCGTTAGTAAATGTTTATTTGTGCTGCTTTGCTGAGAATGCTTCAGCAATCGTGATCCAAAAATGCCACTTTTTAATTCTTCATTTGACATTTTTCACATTCATCTTCAAGTCATGGTTCTTAATTCTCTTCATAATTTGTCTCAATACTTCATGTTAACCCTCAGACTTGCTTACTGTCAAAATACTTTAAGACTCATACTTGTGCCATACCTTCAAAATGGCTTTCATTAACCTCTGAAACAGCGGAGGCCAATCCTAAAGGCTTTCTACAATGATGGAAAACACCCAGCTGCGTCACAAATGAAATGAATGGCTTTGAGACTAGTTGACTTGATGATACATATCCAACACACTGAATACCTTCACCCTTCCCATTAAACCACAACTTTGTGATGTCGGAAGAGAATTGCTGCCCACCCATATTTTTAAGGCATAGTCGATCAATGCAGTAAGTAAATCTTTCCTTCTGCTTAGGAGCCACTTCATTGTGTGCTAACCACTTGGAGCACTCAAAGGTTTCTTCTGCCAACAACTTATTCAGCTCCTTTTGAAGTGCTTTCCTCATCAAGTGTGTTATGGGTCTAACTTTGTGTACAATCTGTACAACATTCCTTTTGTGAATTATTCTATGTAAAATTCCATTAACCCATAGTTTTTTTTTTTTCAAAACGTTTGGGATACATATCGTCAGTTCCATCATTAGCATCCATGTCTTTACCTATTATGTTATCTATCATTAGTGACTCTTCAGCATTAGGTTTTACTACACAATTAAGATTTTTATTTTTAAGTCTCAGTCACATAAATGCTACCAAATAAGCTTCCCCATTTGTATGTTATTTCCATCCATTTCATTCCTTTAATTTAGATTCTCTTTCTTCTACAGCCGGCAGCCTTTATATCTGTGCTTTTTTCAGTCCCCTATTTTTATCTTCTCATCGGTTTCTAGATACGTGGGTGTACAAACACCCTAAATTAGCTAACGTTCTTTGTGCAATTTCCCTATTTTTTTTTTTTTTTTTTTACTGCTGTGTGGTTACTCCAACTTATTACAGTCCTTTTTAATCTTCTGTAGCAAGGTTTCACATACTTATTCAGTGACCCTTTCCACTTTATTTGTCCTTTCCTCCCTCTCATCTCTAGTTCATCTATTGAGAAGACTGAGGCATGACTGGATTTATAAGCTTGATCTAACTGTTTGAATCTGTGCATTTTCTTTTTTGCTTTCCAAACTTCAGGAAGTGGCCTCTTTTCCCCAACAGCTGCAACAAGTTAGGCTTCTGGCTCAGCACGTAGCACTGGAAGATATAAGTGCTGCAGAGCCACATTGGAATACAGGTGATATTTCTGCAGTCAGTCATGTCTTGACAAGTATTTGTCTTGCAGTATTTACTTAATTTCTTGTAGCATCCTCTTTCACTTCCTAAATTCCTTTTGGCATCCTGGGTGGGTCATTTCTCTCTTGGAGCCATATGACCGTATGTAGAGTTTCCCTCACAAACTGAATTGCTAACAGTTTCTCTTTCATTGACTTATTATTCATTCATATAACTGATTTCTAATCAGGGATCATTTAATGTTCCCAATTCGCAAGGTACTGACAAACCTCTATGGGTTGCACGCAGATCTCTTTCTTCTCCCCTGCTCTCTGCTTTTGAGAAATGCTGATCATTCAACCACTACGTTCATCTTGGGGGTGAAGTATTGTCCCTATATTATTATATTTCCAGTGATATGTCATTGTTATTAGATTGTTCATTTCCTTCTTCTGCTGACAGCTTTGGAAGATCTTCACACAAGCTCCTTACTCAGTATCTCAGTGATGATGCAGAGTGACTTGTTTGCATCCTGTCCATAACTATCTCCCAGAATTGCTAAGATATACGTCAAAAAGATTTTCTTCCATTGTGTCCATAGAATAATTGTGGTGATGCCATACCTTGTTCTGCCATAGCTGTTGAATGAAATTAAATAATTGACTAACATAATAACTTAACACAACTAGCTAAAATAACTTACTTCTTAAATAAGTTAAAATAAGTCTCATTCTTGTATCACCTATGTGCATGGTTTGACTCTTACTTGTCCATGATAGAAGTGTCCTGTACTTCCCTTAACCTCCTACGTTTTGCTATTACATATTCATTACTTTTTATTTGAATATTGTTTTATGTGCGTTTTGTTTTCTCATTTGTAAACATACTATTTTTTTATTTTTTTTACTGTTTCTTGTCATAAGAGCATAGAAGGAATCCCAATCATCCAAAAAGAACAGCTGTAGTGTTTACCTGCATGCCGTAGTTCATTGCTTTATTTTCAGATTAGTTCCTACCCACCAGCATTGGCCAGCTGTCCACTGCACAAAACTAAGAAAATCAATACATTAAAGGAGAGGCAATGGCAAGTCAGTTGGCACAAGGTAGTATAGCACAAACTTTATTCGACTTTCAACAAGTCATAAAAGTATCAAATATTATACATTTCAGTATATAATAAATAAATTAAATAAATAAGTTAATAAAAATATAAAAAACAGAGTATCTAGTATATCATCTAAAATTTTCCCAATCATAAATATTTAAATGGACTAAATAAAATTACATCACTACCCCCATAGACTTTCTTGTATTTAATACAGAGCATAAAAAATTAGCCAAAGTTCCACACATCTCAATAGAGGATAACACCTGGAGGCTGGCATACGCGGTACGACACTGGGGCAAGTTGATTAACCTTAAAAGAGGCACTAAGCGCTTTCTCTGCTTAGCGTAAAATTTGCAGAATAAGACCACGTGAATTGTAGTTTGAAGTGCCTTTGCGTCACAAGGGCATGCCTTTAGCGTGGTACTCCAACCGTTCATAGTTGGAAAGGTTACTAAACGATGAAATGTGTCTAGCCTTAATCTGGTGAGAACGAAACGGTGACGGAGGTTTACCACATTTGCCAAATAGGGCTGCATGCCCTCCGCCGACAGAATTATTTGGTTATGGGTGACTGTGGGCTTTTTTGATTCAGCCTCCCATCGTAAATCTTCTAGATACTTTAATGCCCGAATACTCAGGTCCTTCCTCGAGATTTTTCCCAGCGATGTCGGGTTTGTGTAATAGTCTTTGTTACCTATGTTTCCAATAAAGGTCATGATATATCTTAAGCAGGGCACCCTCACTGAGTATGTTGACTCCATGCAGTCAGTCAAGATGGCCTTGTTTAATGCTGTATATTCCGAGGTCCAAACTTTGTGCCATAACAATAAAGGTTGAATCTTTATCAGATCTGCAATAAAGGGGACCCCCAGTTCCGAGTGGATAATGTATGATGATGTACCATTTGGTACCATCAGCAGATATCTTAAAAAGTCATTTTCCTCCGTCTGTACCGGGTTACAGTTGGTGTATCCCCAAATTCCAGACCCATACATGACAGCCGGAATGCACTTGGCTTTATACATTTTTATCATGTTCGGTGGGGTAATCCCCCCTGAGCCTTTTAGAAAAAAGCCTTAAGGCTGCCGTTGTTTTAATAAGCTGAGCTCTTTTCATTTTCCTGCAGTTGGCCGAAGAACCCTGTTTATCGAACATTATGCCCAAATAAGAAAAGGATCGCACAGTTTCAACCCTCCCATCCGTGGTAGTAGTGTTTACAAGTCTTACCGCGTTTCCCGCCACAGTTCATAATAAACGTTTTGGAGCGATTAACGGCGAGTCCCAATTGTGACATAAATGTAATGCAAGTGGTTAAAAGCTTTTGAAGAGCTAGCGGGGTACTGGCCATTAATACTGCATCGTCTGCATAGAGTAGTACCGGGACAGCGCGCTTACCTATTTGGGGAAGGTCTTTGCAGTTACTAGCCAATTCATTTTCTAGGTTATTTATGTACATTGAGAACAAGAACGGGGCGAGAACACAACCTTGGCGCACTCCTCTATGTAGGCCAAAAGGGCAAGTGCATTCCCCTTTTAGCCCATACCTCACTCTTGCTCTACACCCTGTGTACATTTCTCGTATGAATTGTATTATAGCTGGCTGTACCCCCATGCTGCTTAAGATATCCCATAGCTTATCATGTAGTACACAGTCGAATGCTGATGATAGGTCGATGAAGGCCAAATGCAAATTGCCTGCTCTAATTTTTGTATACTTTCCAATAATGATACTTAAGTTCAGGCTTTGCTCCACTGTCCCAATTCCTTTCCGGAATCCATACTGGACAGAAGATAAAACACACTTTTCTTCCGCCCATGTTTGCAGTCTGTTCAAGATAATTCTCCCTGCTAATTTAGCTGACGTATCCAGCAAGGAGATTGGCCTATAACAGGCTGGGTTAAGGCGATCACCTTTTTTGTATATTGAAATAATATTGGAGTCTCGCCAAGATGGTAAGGGGCCGCATATACAGATGGCCCCCAATGTCTGCGTCAGTACAGGCCCCCATAACTGAATATTAGCCTTGTATAAATCATTCGGAACGCCATCGGGGCCCAGCGCTTTCCCTGGTTTACTTAGGTTTATGGCTTCCTCTACCTCCTCAAGGCTAAATTGTGGGGTTATGGACGGGCGTGGACCTTCCTGGAGGCCTTGGTTGTGTACAGGAACTATGGGCTTCATGTCGCTGGCCAGCGAATAGATTTTAGAAAAGTGTACAATCCAATCCTCTTCAGAAATCGCAATTTCCATCCTAGGGGAGTCTCTGTCCCCTAACACAGGAGAATTTATTGTTTTCCAGAAGAGGATATTATCTTTCGTACAGCTTGCTGTATGTAAGGTTTCCCACAAGGATCTTTTCAAGGACAGTTTCCTTTCCTTCGTTGCTGTCTTGTATTCCTGTCTACACTTGCGTATATCAGTTGGAGATCTTTTTGGGGCGCTTAAGGCCTTTTTCAATTTCCTATGTGCTTGTGTACAGTTATGGTCAAACCATCCAATAGCCCTTTTTTTCCCCATCTTACCGCCTCTAATAGTAAGAGCTTCTTTTATGGCTTGCGTGATCAATGTAAAAGCACTTAAACACCGCCCTGGATCTAGGTTCTCACTTAGACAGTCTGCAAAAGCATGATTGCAGTCACATATTAACTGTTTCAACAAAGACTTAGGGTCTGTCTGAGACCATTTCAGGGTATATCCATTACCCGGCACTAATTCGATATCATCTGTCGGCGTAGCCCTGTCATCCCTGGCTACTATAAGAGGCGTTAGTGAAAGGTTCAGGCTCTGGGGATAGTGGTCGCTGATTGCGATGTCATGCAAAGTATAATTCGTGAGGTAGTGTGCAAAGTGGGTTGACATTAAGACATAATCAATCTCAGTATTCGCACCCCTTCCATTGTAAGTTGGTTTAAACTGTGTTTCGTCCGAGTGTAATTCATTTACAAAGGACAGATTATGGGTTTGAGCCAGTAAATTCATTGCATCTCCTTGGATGTTATGTGAAAAGTGAAGTCTTAAGCCAACACCTTCAGGATCCCAGCCACATATCTTATCTGAGATTTCTTTACAAGGGTGGACATTAAAATCACCGCCCCAGATAGTGAAGGTCTCACGGTTATTTTTTGCACATATGTTTTTTAGGTTGTTTCCCATCTCCATTAGAATGTTAGAAAATTCTCCTGGAGCTACATTATTGTAAAAATGAATAATGACTAGATGAGTCTTATGATCCAGGTTACTCTTTATCATTTGATAGTACGAGCTTGTGATTTGCATCTCTAGGTTCTGTAAACGTAACTTAATAGAAATATATGTGCACAATCCCCCTTTTGGTCTGCCGTACCTGGACTGAGCGGCTGGTGTATGAAATGTTTTATAGCCGTTAATGTGGACAGGGCTTAGAAGCCACGTCTCTTGGAGACAAATACATGAGTAATCTTCTATAAAGTTCGCCCAGGTCTCATTACCTATCTTATTAGTTAGACCTGCAATGTTCCAAAACAATAAGGCTATTTCCGCTCCCTGTTTAGGGATACAGTACTGGTCCTTAGGTAAACGGAGGGATGTATCACCGTCAATTGGGTGAATTATATTTCTGAGGGCGTTACTCTGAATTAAGTAGAGTTGTGTCATGTTTCTTATAGGATCCGTTATGTGGGATGTGTCTTCCTTGATTAAACCCGGCCCTGATGTATATGCTACCTGGACTAGTTCATCGGAGGGAACTATCTGATTCTTGTTGAGTCAATCTATATCTTCTAAGGTTGTGAGAGTGTGAAATCTGCTACACCTTGTGAAAGGGTCTGGTCTGGATAAAGATGCTCTTACTGGTTGGGGATTTATAGGGTTATACCCCACCGGTCGTTGATAAAAGAAACCTAAGGGTAGAAGCGAGATTCCTTGGGGAGTAACTTGTCTGGCTCCTAAGTCATGAATGATTCTGTCCACTAGGTTTGGGGAACTGAAGGAGAGGACCACACAATCTCCTTCCAGCGCTTTCTTACTGCTTCCTATCCACTTAATTCTTCTGACCATTTTTATGTTCGTCAAAAAGGGCCCCCACCTTCCCAGAACCCAGACGAGCTCCTATCCAGTTGCGGGCCATATTTCTCAGGGCCGTCCATGATTCTCGTTGTTGATCGTCTATGGGTGGAACATTGGCCAAGACCACAACGTAAGGTGTAGCTTCCGGAGGGAGATGTAATAGGTCACTTGGCAGATGTACGGGATTCGGGGATTTAGTCCTACTGGGTGTGTTCCTCCCTAGGTTTAGGTGGGGCTGAGTAATCGCTATCCTTGACTGGCTGTTGCCTACTGTCTTAAATAGTCTAGGGTTTGGGTCTGTTGGGCGGAGAGTTTGAATCGAACTGGGTGCTGGTGGGTGTGGTTGTGTCTTGCATTCAAGTGTCCTATTTTCAAGTGTCCATTTGTCCTATTTTGCAGGTCAGATTGAATGTTATTCTCGTGATCAGGGGTTGACGATAATATATTAGAATCCTTTGTTACATGATGTAAGTCATCCCGTTGTAAATACTTTATTATTCCTAGACCTGCCTCAAGGTTACTCTCCACCCCCTTAAGACGCTCCAACATGGAGTCAAGAGTAGCTCCAATGGATGATTTCAGGGTGTTTACTAGCTCGTGAAGATTTATGAGGAGTGAACTAATCGTATCTCCTGCAACATTTGAAGATTTCTTCCGGGATGGTTTCTTAGAATAATTTTTGGTTGGGGTGGTTATTATATCTATCACTGGCAGTTTCATTGTGCTCTTGTCTACCAAGCCCACATCCGGTTTCCTTGGTCGTTTAGCAACACGGGAGATTTCGTACAAGGAATAGATTAGATTCAAGATGTCTTTGATACATCCATTTGTGTACCTTGCTTCTGTATACTCGTCCCCGTGTTCACTAGATGGGGGATTATTGTGCAGTTCTGCGATTTCTGGTGATTCGTGGGATTGATCTTTAGGCAACGACAATTTCCCTTCAACAGTGGCAATTTGTTTATCTATCATTCCCATCGCCCCTGAGATATATTTTAATATAGATGTACTGTCTTTTAAGTTTGTTGGGTTATTTAATTTTGAGTGCTTCCTTTTACCCATATTTTATATAGTGTTAGATTTCCTGTATAAATAATAAGTCGAAAGGGGATGTCAGATAGATTAGCTGGCCTTGAACCGCTACTCTGCACTACCCTGCTTCAGCAGATAATCTCAAAGGACTCTAGATACACAGTTCCCAGCTTACTAAAAAGGTCTGTTACCAAATATAGTAATGCGACCTCACTTGATCGAATCTCTTGAAATAACCCTGGGCCTTATGCTGGGCGGGGTGGAAGAGTTCCTTAACTGCCCAGAATAAGGTGAAGCTTCTTTCAGACCTTTACCCTATGGCCTTTGACCTCAGGGTAAAAGACGCTGATCCCTTGGAGGCCAAGACAGAAGATTAAAGAGGGGGGGCCCCAGCCTCTTCCTGGCGATGACGGGCGAAGGGCTTGGAAATAAATGGCCTCCTGCCCAATCAGAGCGTTCCCGCTCTCGTCGAATTCAAAGTTTAAAGGGCTCCTGCCCCTATCTGACACTCAGCGCGTCCCACATAGTATTTAGTTCCATATTTTCTCAAAGTCAGAAAATGAACTCTATACCAAAGAGAAAAAAAGGCCCAGATATTTGAATCCATGATTAAAATACTTTGTTTTTCAACCTGATAAATCGTCTTAACATACAAAACAGGTAACTTGTTTCGTTTCTATTTAAGTAAAACTTCACAGGGCAATTTTTATCTCCTAGATAGATGTTAAATGTTCATAGCCTTCCATTGAAAGTGAAAGAGCTAATCCGCTTGCACATGCAATTATATTTACTATCTGAATATTCAGTGTTAAAAAAAATGTTTTAATTTTCAGAGGAGCTAGTCCTCTCGTACAAACAGCACTCAGCAGTCCAACTGACTGCACTCAACTGACCTCAGCACTTTGCAAATCTGCTCAACTTAGGTCACCATGTTTTTTTCTCTGAGATCCATTAGTCTCTTTGGCTGCTACAACAACCAGTTCCTGTTGGGGTTGAGCTGATGAGTCCCACCTGCGCTCCTTGTGGGGGAGCAGCACTTATTTTGCTGGCCCACTCAAGTACCATTCCAACTGGTCCAATCCTCAAAACGAGCAAAAGTGTCCAGGTCCCAATGTAAGCCTGTTAGCTTTTTGCCTTGGCATCCTTTTACACCCCCCCTTTTTTGTGTTTTTTGTTTTTGTTTTGGAGGACGGGCAGTTGGGTACAGGGCGGGGAAATGGGATAAAAAGTGTTGTGTGAGAAAGCACTTTTTTTCTGAAAAAAAGGCATTAACAAAAGATTTGCTGTGCCAGGATCACCATTTTCCCATCGTCCAGGAACAAACAGAGATGTATCAAAACATTTTTACACTGAATTTCCATGTTTTAAATGGTAGTCCATTTTTCCTAATTTTTGTGCTTTGAACCTACTTGCAGTATGTGGGGGAAATAGGTGTGAAGTCCTTGCATGATCCCCGAAAGCTGTACATTTCTGAAAAATAAACATTATTCATACCACCCCTCCCCCATATGTCAGCCAACTTGCACACAAACATATCACCAGCAAATATCTAAAAACATACCACCATATATGATGTTTATCAGTGCCGCAACAAGCTAAACATTCCAGTGAAAATAACCTAGACTAAACTTTTACTACTTGTCTTGCTTGAAGTCCTGACTAATACTGTACACATGTCAAATGAACTTTTTCTAACACCTCCCTGTGGCCAGCCATATGAGCCTCAGGAAGATTTTCTATCTTTTATGCGCCTTTGGAACACTTGCTGTTCCAAATCTAGCTTCTTCCAGTGTGTGGTTACAAGTTGATGGAAGTCAGAATATGCCTTGTGTCCTAGATTCCTTAGACTGTATCAGCATGGCTACCATTAAAACTAAAATAAACATGCAGGGTAGCCTTCCTGAATTTCCCGAAGACCCCTTCCATAACTGCTACAGGCAAGAAAACAACATGCAAGTCCAATATGTTGTTATTTATTCCAGCCAAGGATTAGTGCCTGAAATCTATCACCTTCAAACTTCCTTTCTCAAGACGTCTCCCTCAAAAATCTCCTTTGTGTTGCTACAGAAGATAACATTTGGGTGACATATGGCAAGATTTGTGGGACACTGGACAGTAGTTCCCGGTTCTCCTTTCATTACCTTTTTGGTGCAAACTTCAGATTGCTGGTAAGGTTGACATTTCTTCCCTGTTGGAGGAAGAAGTTCTAGGAAAGTGTCAATCAACCAACATTGAAAAGCAACCCAACTCAGATGGAAGAGCTCCAGCTTCAGCTGAAAAGGTTTGCAGAAGACTGGCTTCACAGAGTCAAGAAATCCTCTGTTTCTTGCATCTAGTAGCTGGATGGCGATACAAAACACTTACATTGTACGTTTTCATTTGCATACCCAGCTTCTTATGCCAGATGCAGGTCTTATGTAGATCATTGTAGGGCTGAAACATCTGGTCATGCTTGTCAACCCCACCATTGTACTTGTAGTCCAGAATGCAATTAGGCTTCTGGACTTCAGCCATCTGGCCATGCATAAAGACTGAGGCTATTGTCTTGTCATGAATGATGGTTTAAAGATACTTGACTGCGATTTTGGAATTTAATTTCAAGCAGGTCTTCACAATTTTAAAGTACTACAGTTCCCATTTGCAAGCTTCCTATTAATCAACTACACTGTAAGCCCTGTCTTGTTGCTCCTAGTTGTACCACAAGAGGTGTGCCAAAGAGAACATCTCCCTGAATAGTGAACAAACTTTCTAGGTAAAGGTTTTACCCCTTCTTCAATAGGGTACTCCCAAGATCTAAAACAATTTTTTTCACCTATAGCTAATGACTCAGGGCAACCATGTGGTGGAATGCTGGAGTTCTTCCCTTTGTATACAGGTAGACTGTAGGTACACTCAATAGAGCTTTCACAAAGTAGGTACAATCAAGTACCATACTGAGCTCTTGTGCTTTTGATAACTGCTTAAACAGCAGCCTTTCTTTGTTTACAGCAGGAACACATCCACAGATATATTTCCCCCCTGGTCTATATATTTTTTTTTTAACACGCCCAACAAAGTGGTCCACAGAGGACAAACATTGAATAGCACTTTGTCTGTGTGCCTTTGTGAAGGATTTGTGTGGTATCATTGAAATGCAGCATGCACCACAGAAGCAAAGAAGGATCTCTACTTATGGCAGCAGAGAGCCATGGCAAGCCCCACATTTGGTCTTAAGACCAATAAGGGAACACTGTTGAATTTTTTAAATTGCCTTACAGGAGAGTAAGACCCTATAACTTCCTCACTTCTTCAGCATTGGTTGGAGTCCACTGGTGAACTTTTGAATAAGGCTGAAGCCTGTCCTGGTGCTGTCGAATATTGTTTGCCACAGATTTGTTTGAAAGGCCCGTCTTCCAGAGAAATTCATAATCTATGAAGGGATTTAAATAATCAGTTGGAGTGAAATTGTCTGTTTCTACAGACAAAACAACAACCTTAGTAAAATAGGTAGGACAGGATGGACTCCATCCGGAGGAATTCACATTAGCTCGTCCTCCGCCCTTGCTCCTACAGGCACAAGTCTAAGAGGCTGTGAGCGAGCTTGAGGTACCTTTTTACCTGTGGAGTGTCCACTTCCTGATCAGGAGTCGAAGATCTTGACTCTGCGACAGCAGATATGTTGCCATCATCAGAGAAATCAGATTCCTCTGACAGTTCCTCTCTGATAAAGAAATAATTGCCAGAGTCCTCTCCACTCTCAATATCCGATGTGGTGTCAGTCTCTGAATCGTGGAGTCCAGATTTAGTTACATTGCTGCAGCAGCAGACATATTGCATCGAGGAATATCTGAAATGTGAAAGTAAAAATATTCAAAGGAAAAAAGCCTGAAAACAATTTCACTGAAATACTGAATTACTTAACCGAAGCACTGATATTGTTTGAACAAAATAAAAATCTGTTAGACTTCTCTAAGTAGTGGAAAAAACATAATCGCACCACACAACAAAAAGCACACAGTACAAATAATATGAAAAGAGAAAGACAATCTACACAGAAGAAGCAATGAATCAAATTAAAATGTAACTAAATCCAACTGTTTAACCTCTTCTACCAACTGCACAACTTACAAAAAAGATTAGCCAATAATAATATAACAAAGGAATCTAATGATAAAATGAAACTCTGTTCACCACCATTGATTTTATTTTGTGCTATTACACAATTTTTTTTTTCTCTTCACCACCATTGATTTATTTTGTGCTATCCTCCAGGACGCTTTTTGGCCACAAACTGGCCTTAATCACATGATGTGCAGCACTATTCAACCACTTTTTATCCTGCCCACGTGATTTCTAAACACAGTGATATGGAAAACAGGCTATGTGATTACCCGTTTCAATTGTAAAAACATTAAAACATCATATTTACATTTTAGGTTTTCAGCTTCACCATTTGGGAATTACACATCATTTCATGGTTTGAGTAAATGCAAAAAACACCTTAAGAAAATGCTTTATTCGCTGTACACAATTCACAGAGCTGGAGACTTGGTTATAATCTTACACACATACAAGGTTTATCACCTCATTACTATTAATTTTCTCATTCTGAGCAGTGCTGCTAATCATATTCTGAATTTAGTATTAACTGAATTACTCAGTCATCATGCATCATAGATGAAGATAGCTCACATCCTTGTATTTGTTTGACCAAATCATTCCTCACTGGATATATTTTCACACATAAAGGAACTTCATTCACTTTTTATTCAATGGAATCTTAACCCAAGTGGGTATTTCCTAGAAAGGTCACATATAACATATACTCCACATTCACTTAATCACTGTATTTCATTAATTTCCTAAGGATCCACAATTCAAATTATCCTAAACTTCTGCCCCTCTACTTCATTTACCTGTGTTATTCTCATGCTCATGCATTCATTAATTTCAAGAGCCCCCTTATTGCTTATTGGAGAATTTCTTGAGCAAATCATCACTTATCAGTTTTTGACATGAAAACCACCACTCTCAATATGCTGACCTCCACTATAAAAATCTATATAATTCTTTACTGCTCTTAAGTGCTGAAGTATTTTTTATGAGCTTGTAATTTGGTGCTGACTATATAGCATAGGTCGCACTCACATTGTAGCACATATACTGCATACTCAGTTCTGCAGCGATATGGTCTCTTGATAACTACCAGTTTTCTACATGTGGATTGCTCACCTTTTTTTCCCCTCGCCTTTTGAATACCCCAGTGTGCAGCACTCAACAGAAACTTTTCCCTAGCTTTCCATGTCTACGAGGAAGTCACAATGGAACAGCTCCATACACGACTATATCTGATGTAATCGAAGCCAGAAGACGTCCTCACCGGCGTGTTGACGTCGGTTTGCTTTTTTCCGTGCCATTGACGCGTAATGTTTTTTCTTTGCTCTTTGTTGGTGATACTCAATCGAAAAGGGAAGTTGTCTGTTGTCCCGTTTGAAACTACATCTCCTCTGAAAAAAAATCAGGTTTCAAGCCAGGTAGAGAGTTTCTGGGTCAAATGTCTGTGACTGACCCGCATGTGGACTGTTTGTGGTGCTTGAGTTTGACCACAACATCAGGAAGTGTTTGTTGTGTCAGAGCATGAACCCCAAAGTGTTAAAGGAGAGGGAAGCAAAGCTGTTTCTTGCGAATGCAAAGAAGAAAGAAAAACAGAGTTGTCGGATGTCCCGGCCTCACCCGGAGTCACCATCACATCGCTCTTTGAGGTTGTACAAGAAGGAGTACAGGAAAAGGTGGTGCCATAGACCTCGGTGTCTGTCTTCCAGGGATGTGACTTCATGGCTTCGTACGCCTGCTCCGAAGTCACCCGAAGGGTCCTGGCACCGTCGTTAGTGGAGATTCCGGCTTTTGTTCATGGCAGTGCTACAATTTTCTCCAGTGACTTCTCTGGATCGGAGCAGGAAGAGATTTTACTCAAGCCCTTCTCAGCCTTCTCAACAGGAGCAAGTTTCCTGCTCCTGTTTCCGATCCGTAAAATTTTCTTAATGCCATGTATGACATTTTCACCAGGGACATGACTCCCTTAAGTGCGCCGGCTGGCTCCAGGGGTCCAATGTCCTTTTCATTTGGAGGATTCCCGGTGCTGTACCAACAGGCTCTGTTCATGCCCTTCTTACTTATGGCCCAGTTGCCTTGGCCGGCACTGCGGAAGATGACTCCTTTGCCGACTGATCCTCAGCAGGAATCATTGACGCCAGTGGCTCCTGTACCGACGTCGGAGAGGTCTTGGCCGATGTTGCGTCACTCTTCAGTATGATGCAAATCTCCAATACCTAGGTCACTAGCAGTGGTTCTGGCGTCACCGACATAAGCCTGTGCTCTTCCGACACTGTTGTTGGAGTTGACTGTTAATGGTGGTAGATGGGCCCAGTTTATCAGATGATGTGAAGAATGACATGTTGGCCATTTAAAGGCCCACTTATTCATTGTTTACAAATTTGCTCTTTCTTTAGCACAACAAGGTTGTGCAGTTACAACAGTGAAGGGCTTTTTGTCTGCACTGTCGGCATTTATTTGTTTGCCTGATCAACCCTTGTTGTTTAAGTCCCCTATAGTTTTAAGGTTCCTTAATGGTTTGACTAATATGTATCCCTCCCCCACTCCCTTCATTATGCTTAAGTGGGATTTAAATTTGGTTATAACGTACCTGATGGGTACACCGATTGAGCCTTTACATAGTTGCCCATTGAGGCTCCTTACTGTTTTTCTAGTGACAATCATGTCAGCTAGCCGTGTTAGTGAGCTGCAAACTCTGAGTGTTAAAAGCCTGTTTTACCACTTTTCATGCCAACAAGGTGGTTCTGAGAACCAGGGTGGCTTTCCTGCCAAAGGTAGTGACTCCTTTTCATTTAAGGCAGTCCATCACCCTTCCAACCTTTTACCCTCCTCCCCATCCCCCTAAGGAGGGGGCAAGGCTGCATCATTTGCATCCAAAGAGAGCGTTGAGCTTCTACATGGACAGGACAAGTGTTGGACCTGGCTTTTTGACAGGGACATCCCCAAACTTTTTGCCTCCTTCATCCTATTTTTTCTGACCTGCTGTTGTTGGCTTTTGACCTCTGAGCACTTTACCACTGCTAACCAGTGCTAAAGTGCATATGCTCTCTGTGTAAATTGTACTATTGATTGGTTTATCCATGATTGACTATTTAATCTACCTGTAAGTCCCTATTAGAGTGCACTACATGTGCCTAGGGCCTGTAGATTAAATGCTACTAGTGGGCCTGCAGCACTGGTTGTGCCACCCACCTCAGTAGCCCCTTAACCTTGTCTCAGGCCTGCCATTGCAAGGCCTGTGTGTGCAGTTTCACTGCCACTTCGACTTGGCATTTAAAAGTACTTGCCAAGCCTAGAAATCCCCTTTTTCTACATATAAGTCATCCCTAATGTGTGCCCTAGGTAACCCCTAGAGCAGGGTGCTGTGTAGGTAAAAGGCAGGACATGTACCTGTGTAGTTATATGTCCTGGTAGTGTAAAACTCCTAAATTCGTTTTTACACTACTGTGAGGCCTGCTCCCTTCATAGGCTAACATTGGGGCTGCCCTCATACACTGTTGAAGTGGCAGCTGCTGATCTGAAAGGAGCAGGAAGGTCATATTTGGTATGGCCAGAATGGTAATATAAAATCCTGCTGACTGGTGAAGTCGGATTTAATATTACTATTCTAGAAATGCCACTTTTAGAAAGTGAGCATTTCTTTGCACTAAAAACTTGTTGTGCCCTTCAATCCACGTCTGGCTAGGTTTAGTTGACAGCTCCTTGTGCATTCACTCAGACACACCCCAAACACAGGGTACTCAGCCTCACTTGCATACATCTGCATTTTGAATGGGTCTTCCTGGGCTGGGAGGGTGGAGGGCCTGCCCTCACACAAAGGACTGCCACACCCCCTACTGGGACTCTGGCAGACAGGATTGAACTGAAAGGGAACTTGGTGCATTTCTTAGAGACTCTTTGAAGTCACCCCCACTTCAAAGGCACAACTTAGTATAAAACAGGGCCTCTGCCCTACCTCATCAGACACTTGCTGGAGAAGAAACCTGAACCAGAAACTACATCCTGCCAAGAAGAACTGCCTGGCTGCTCAAAGGACTCACCTGTCTGCTTTCTCCAAAGGACTGCTGTCTTGCTGTTGCCCTGCTGCCTTGCTGAACTCTTGTCTGGCTGTGAAAGTGCTCTCCAAGGGCTTGGATAGAGCTTGCCTCCTGTTCCTTGAAGTCTCAGGACCAAAAAGACTTCTTCCTTTCACGTGGACGCTCCGTGTGCCGAAAATTTCGACGCACAGCTTGTTTCGCGGCGAGAAAAACGCCGCACACCG
Organism: Pleurodeles waltl; assembly: GCF_031143425.1. Classification (NCBI taxonomy): domain Eukaryota; kingdom Metazoa; phylum Chordata; class Amphibia; order Caudata; family Salamandridae; genus Pleurodeles; species Pleurodeles waltl. Next base: position 10,061,057 of record NC_090449.1, on the reverse strand, counting down.
ACGCTGATCAACGCGACGCCCTCGGGACGATCGAGACTTCGACGCACAACCTCGCAAGGACAAAGCCGCCCGACTTCCAAGGAGAAATCGACGCGACGCCTACCGTGAGTGCGAAACTTTGACGCACGGCCTCGCAAGGACAACGCCGCCCGACTTCCAAGGAGAAATCGACGCGACGCCTGCCGTGAGACCAAAATTTCGACGCACGGCCTCGCAAGGACAACGCCGCCCGACTTCCAAGGAGAAATCGACGCGACGCCTACCGTGAGATCGAAACTTCGACGCGCAGCCCCGCAGAACGACGCGCAGCCGGAAAATAAGCAGGAGAATCCACGCACAGACCCGGGACATCTGGTAATCCCCGCGATCCACAAAAAGAGACTGTCTGCGCGCCGGAAAACGACGCCCGACTTCCCCGCGTGGAAAAGAACGACGCAAGTCTGTGTGTGCTGAGAAGAAATCGACGCACACACCCCTTTTTCTACGCATCTCTTCTCCTGTGGCCCTCTGAGGAGATTTCCCACCAGAAACCAGGTACTCTGTGCTTGAAAGACACTTTATTGCTTTTTAAAGACTCAAAGACACTTAATATCACTTTTCAGTGATATCTTCACAAATTCGTATTGCAACTTTGATCGTTTTGACCTACAATTACCCAGATAAATATTATATATTTTTCTAAATACTGTGTGGTGTATTTTTGTGGTGTTATGCTATGGTGTTGTATGATTTATTGCACAAATGCTTTACACATTGCCTTCTAAGTTAAGCCTGACTGCTCGTGCCAAGCTACCGGAGGGTGAGCACAGGCTGATTTGGGATTGTGTGTGACTTACCCTGACTAGAGTGAGGGTTCTTGCTTGGACAGAGGGCAACCTAACTGCCAACCAAAAACCCCATTTCTAACATTGGTGATCAGCGGTGAGGATAGGACTTGTGTTTGTGCAGTGACATACAGTAGCTAAGTATTTCACTACCTACCCACAGTTGAAGGTCAACTTGATTTTTTTTATCTTTTTTTGACTTTTGGTCTCTGATGTCCTCCTGGATATACTATTGATATTTTGGACTTTGGATTTTGTTTTTTGCTGGTAAGATCCTATCAGAATGGGATCGCTTACCTACTTCTTTTTGCCTACTGACCACCTCACTAAGGCTGACCTAAGGAAGCTTTGCAGAGAATGTGGCCTTCCTGTAGCAAAGAGATCTACTAAAGCAGAGATGCTACATGCCTACATAGTCTGGGAGGAAGACAGATGGGCAGAGAGAGAGGCAGCAAGAAACCAAATGACTAAGTACCCCTCAGAGGAGGAGGAGGACGACTCAGATGAGGAAAGAGACCCAGTGAGAAAAGAATGGCTCATGGCTCTAGAGCGGTGTTTTGAAGAGCTAGATGAGCAGCTGGAAAGGGCTGAGGCAGCAAGTCTCTTAGCCCTGGAAGAAGAAAAGATTGCAGCTCAAGAGCTGAGCTGTAAAGAGCTGAAACTGGAGGCCGGAAGGGCTGAGTCCAGTTCAGATGGTGGCAGCAAAAATCTTGCATCTAGTACTGCTGAAGAAGGGCACAAGCCCAGAGATGTGGTGCCCAACTTGAAGAAGGGAGTTGACACACCCCAGGCAGTTCAAGGGTATGAGGTAGTTCCCGTTATGCACAGGGTCCCTGAGAAGAATTGGGGAACTGGCACAGGGAGTCATATTCCTACTGGGGGGAGGGACACCTTACTGACTCTAGCAGAGAGTGACAGAGAAAAGGGTTCCCCCCTGGTGGACGTCCTGGATATAGAGTGTCGAGACATCCCAGAAGAGTTTGGGTTGAGTGTCAGGGACAGACAGAAACTGTCTCACCAGTCTCAAGAGGGTGATATAGAGTGCTTTTCCAAGGCTGAGTTACTAGGTGGTTGGGTGAAGGGTACTGTGGTTAATACATGTGAAGGGCAGAGTGATGTAATTGCTGGAGAGCATATGTCTGGTCCTTATTTTCCAGAGCTACGCCAACACCAGGTGGAGTGTGAGTTCTCTGACCCCAGGGAACTTACAGTGGAGGCAGACTTTTGGGTGAGTACCAGAGAGTCTGAAGAGGCATTTGGGGGTGCTCCTGAAGGGAGTGGTCTAGGTGATTCCCGACCAAGTGAGGCGGGAGAGGATTGTAGTGTCCCAGGTAGGTCTCAGAGCCTAACCTGTACCGTAGGGCCACCTTTTGAGGGAAGCCCCGCAGTGTCAGAAGAACTTGGGGGGATGACTGTAGACAGCATCCCAACAGTTCTGGTGTCTGGCAGTACCACTCCTAGTGGGGGGGTGCAGAAGTCCAGACATAGGGTTGAGAGGGGGTGGCAGACCCCAGTGGAGGATCTTGAAAGTCAGGGGTCAGCTCTGAGAGCAGAGCCCCCCAGGAATGACCCAGGTGAGACCGTTTCTGGTTTGGGGGAAACCCAGACTCTGCCGGATGGGCAGAGGTCGGGAGACCTGCGCCAACCAGACTCTTGTGTGGCCCTTGGGGACGGCGTGTCCCTTGTGGGGGGTGAGAGTGCCCCCCAGGAAGTCCTGGCATGCCAGGCAAAGATTCAACCTCAGGGTGGTGACTCTGGGTTGGATAACCGGGTTCAGAGGTTAAACTTTGACCTGGTGGGGGGTAGATGTGCCCCCCAGAAAGTCCTGGGATGCCAGGCAATGGCTCAACCTCAGGGTGGTGACTCTGGGTTGGCTTACCAGGTGAAGAGGTCAAACTCTGACCTGGTGGGGGGTAGGTGTGCCCCCCAGAAAGTCCTGGCGTGCCAGGCAGTTGTCCAACCTCAGGGTGTCGGCTCTGGGTTGGATGGCCAGGTTCAGAGGTTAAACTCTGACCTGGTGGGAGGTAGGTGTGCCTCCCAGAAAGTCCTGGGGTGCCAGGCAATTGCCCAACCTCAGGGTGGTGACTCTGGGTTGGCTAACCCGGTTCAGAGGTCAAACTCTGACCTGGTGGGGGGTAGGTGTGCCCCCCAGAAAGTCCTGGTATACCAGGCAATGGTTCAACCTCAGGGTGGTGACCCTGGGTTGGAGAACCAGGCTCAGAGGTTAAACTCTGACCTGGTGGGAGGTAGGTGTGCCTCCCTGAAAGTCCTGGCCTGCCAGGCAATGGTTCAACCTCAGGGTGGTGACTCTGGGTTGGATATCCAGGTTCAGAGGTTAACCTCTGACCTGGTGGGGGGTAGGTGTGCCCCCCAGAAAGCCCTGGTGTACCAGGCAGTTGTCCAACCTCAGGATGGTGACCCTAGGTTGGTGAACCAGGTTCAGAGGTTAAACTCTGACCTGGTGGAGGGTCAGTGTGCCCTCCAGGAAGTCCTGGCGTGCCAGGCGATTGTTCTACTTCAGGGTGGTAACTCTGAGTTGAATGGCCCAGTTCAGAGGTTAAACTCTGACCTGGTGGAGGGTCAGTGTGCCCTCCAGAAAGTCCTGGCATGCCAGGCAATTGTTCAACCTCAGAGTGCTGACTCTGGGTTGGATACCCAGGTTCAGAGGTTAAACTCTGACCTGGTGGGAGGTAGGTGTGCCTCCCAAGAAGCCCTGCTGTGCCAGGCAATTGCCCAACCTCAGGGTGGTGACCCTGGGTTGGGGAACCAGGCGCAGAGGTTAAACTCTGACCTGGTGGGAGGTAGGTGTGCCTCCCAGAAAGTCCTGGTGCGCCAGGCAATTGTTCAACTTCAGGGTGGTGACTCTGAGTTGAATGGTCAGGTGCAGAGGTTAAACTCTGACCTGGTGGAGGGTCAGTGTGCCCTCCAGGAAGTCCTGGTGTGCCAGGCAATTGATCAACTTCAGGGTGGTGACTCTGAGTTGAATGGTCAGGTGCAGAGGTTAAGCTCTGACCTGGTGGAGGGTCAGTGTGCCCTCCAGGAAGTCCTGGCGTGCCAGGCAATGGTTCAACTTCAGGGTGGTGACTCTGAGTTGAATGGGCAGGTGCAGAGGTTAAACTCTGACCTGGTGGGGGGTAGGTGTGCCTCCCAGGAAGTCCTGGTTTGCCAGGCGGTGATCCAGTCTGAGGGTACAGACCCTGGGCTGGAAGACCAGGTTCAGGGTGTCCCCCCGGACCTGGAGGGAGGGGCTACTGATAACAGTGCCCCTACCATGTTGTCTTCTGAGGAGGCCACTCCTAGTTGGAGGGTGCTGGACCCCAGAAGGGAGGGCAGGGGGAGGGAAGCCTCACCCCGGGCCCTAGTCCAACCTGAAGGTACAGACCCCAGGTTGGAGGGCCAGTGGCAGGTTAACAGCCCTGCACTGGTGGAGGAATGGTACAGGGCGACTTCTGTAAGCCCCCTGGCCATGTTGGACTCGGGGGGTACCGCTCCAGGAGGGAGGGTACAAAGCCCCAGAGGGGAGGACCAGGTTCAGGCTGTCATCCCTGACCTGGTGGAAGGGAGAGTGGTTAAAGGGTGCCCAGCACCTGGGGCTACCGCCCCCCACTCTTCACAGCCACAGTGGTTGGAGAGCTTTGAGAGGCCTGGGGCCTGGCTCTCATCCCTGGCAGCTGTCAGTAATCACTGTGGCTTGCTGTCCGGGTGGACAGAGTTATCCCTGGGGAGGGGACAAGTGTCACACCCCAGGGGTAGAGTGGGCAACACCACTATGTTGGTCATGGGGGTACTATCCTGCTCCTGGGATACATCTGTGAGCAAAGTAAGGTTAGGTGCTGCACAGATGGGATCCGCAGGAAAGGAGAAAGGTTCCCCATGGATGGGCTTAGTGGGCCCTGAGAGTATGGACAGAGGGATCCAATGGGAGTCAGGAAGGCGAAGAACTGGAGCATGCCCCTGCTGTTGTGGGCCTGGGTCCTTGTTCTGTCGCCTCAAACAGGGAAGTACATCAGGATAGTGATTGTTCTCCCCTGGCTTTAGGCTGGTGGGGGGTCATGTTGGACCTGGCTTTTTGACAGGGACATCCCCAAACTTTTTGCCTCCTTCCTCCTATTTTTTCTGACCTGCTGTTGTTGGCTTTTGACCTCTGAGCACTTTACCACTGCTAACCAGTGCTAAAGTGCATATGCTCTCTGTGTAAATTGTACTATTGATTGGTTTATCCATGATTGACTATTTAATCTACCTGTAAGTCCCTATTAGAGTGCACTACATGTGCCTAGGGCCTGTAGATTAAATGCTACTAGTGGGCCTGCAGCACTGGTTGTGCCACCCACCTCAGTAGCCCCTTAACCTTGTCTCAGGCCTGCCATTGCAAGGCCTGTGTGTGCAGTTTCACTGCCACTTCGACTTGGCATTTAAAAGTACTTGCCAAGCCTAGAAATCCCCTTTTTCTACATATAAGTCATCCCTAATGTGTGCCCTAGGTAACCCCTAGAGCAGGGTGCTGTGTAGGTAAAAGGCAGGACATGTACCTGTGTAGTTATATGTCCTGGTAGTGTAAAACTCCTAAATTCGTTTTTACACTACTGTGAGGCCTGCTCCCTTCATAGGCTAACATTGGGGCTGCCCTCATACACTGTTGAAGTGGCAGCTGCTGATCTGAAAGGAGCAGGAAGGTCATATTTGGTATGGCCAGAATGGTAATATAAAATCCTGCTGACTGGTGAAGTCGGATTTAATATTACTATTCTAGAAATGCCACTTTTAGAAAGTGAGCATTTCTTTGCACTAAAAACTTGTTGTGCCCTTCAATCCACGTCTGGCTAGGTTTAGTTGACAGCTCCTTGTGCATTCACTCAGACACACCCCAAACACAGGGTACTCAGCCTCACTTGCATACATCTGCATTTTGAATGGGTCTTCCTGGGCTGGGAGGGTGGAGGGCCTGCCCTCACACAAAGGACTGCCACACCCCCTACTGGGACTCTGGCAGACAGGATTGAACTGAAAGGGAACTTGGTGCATTTCTTAGAGACTCTTTGAAGTCACCCCCACTTCAAAGGCACAACTTAGTATAAAACAGGGCCTCTGCCCTACCTCATCAGACACTTGCTGGAGAAGAAACCTGAACCAGAAACTACATCCTGCCAAGAAGAACTGCCTGGCTGCTCAAAGGACTCACCTGTCTGCTTTCTCCAAAGGACTGCTGTCTTGCTGTTGCCCTGCTGCCTTGCTGAACTCTTGTCTGGCTGTGAAAGTGCTCTCCAAGGGCTTGGATAGAGCTTGCCTCCTGTTCCTTGAAGTCTCAGGACCAAAAAGACTTCTTCCTTTCACGTGGACGCTCCGTGCGCCGAAAATTTCGACGCACAGCTTGTTTCGCGGCGAGAAAAACGCCGCACACCGACGCTGATCAACGCGACGCCCTCGGGACGATCGAGACTTCGACGCACAACCTCGCAAGGACAAAGCCGCCCGACTTCCAAGGAGAAATCGACGCGACGCCTACCGTGAGTGCGAAACTTTGACGCACGGCCTCGCAAGGACAACGCCGCCCGACTTCCAAGGAGAAATCGACGCGACGCCTGCCGTGAGACCAAAATTTCGACGCACGGCCTCGCAAGGACAACGCCGCCCGACTTCCAAGGAGAAATCGACGCGACGCCTACCGTGAGATCGAAACTTCGACGCGCAGCCCCGCAGAACGACGCGCAGCCGGAAAATAAGCAGGAGAATCCACGCACAGACCCGGGACATCTGGTAATCCCCGCGATCCACAAAAAGAGACTGTCTGCGCGCCGGAAAACGACGCCCGACTTCCCCGCGTGGAAAAGAACGACGCAAGTCTGTGTGTGCTGAGAAGAAATCGACGCACACACCCCTTTTTCTACGCATCTCTTCTCCTGTGGCCCTCTGAGGAGATTTCCCACCAGAAACCAGGTACTCTGTGCTTGAAAGACACTTTATTGCTTTTTAAAGACTCAAAGACACTTAATATCACTTTTCAGTGATATCTTCACAAATTCGTATTGCAACTTTGATCGTTTTGACCTACAATTACCCAGATAAATATTATATATTTTTCTAAATACTGTGTGGTGTATTTTTGTGGTGTTATGCTATGGTGTTGTATGATTTATTGCACAAATGCTTTACACATTGCCTTCTAAGTTAAGCCTGACTGCTCGTGCCAAGCTACCGGAGGGTGAGCACAGGCTGATTTGGGATTGTGTGTGACTTACCCTGACTAGAGTGAGGGTTCTTGCTTGGACAGAGGGCAACCTAACTGCCAACCAAAAACCCCATTTCTAACAACAAGCAAATTTAGAACGGACGATCAGCTGTTCATCAGCTACGTAAGCAAAATGAAGGGCAAAACAGTCATCAAAAAAACATTGTCAAGGTGCGTCATCCTTTGCATCAAAATGTTATGCTTTGGCAAAAAAGAACCTCGTGCGACATCGGCCTTGGCTAGTGGTATCCCGGTTACTGATATTTGCAAGGCGGTTTATTGGGATTCCCTCCACACTTTCACAAAGTATTACTGCTTGGACTCAGAAGTGAGGAGGGACGGTCATTTTGCTTGTTCTGTTTTGCAGGACGTCTTGGTATAGGCTGACAGGCACCCCCCTCTGAGTGCGGGACTACTTTGGGAGTCTATTCAAAAGGTGAGGGTTCCACAGGTAGATGTATCCATCAGAAGAACAAGTTAGTTACCTTCGGTAACACTTTTTCTGGTGGATACAGTATCTACCTGTGGATTTCTTACTGACCCTCCCACCTCCCCGTTGCCTGTCTGGAAATAACAAGAAGAAGAACAAGCATTTACAATGCATCGGGTCTCGCGTTTGCTCGTGTTAGAGCCGATCGCGTTGTAAACTCCTAACCCGACTTTTCACCTATCGGGCAAAAGTGCATTTATGCACGTAACCCGAAAAAGTGAAATCAAGTAGGTAAAGCGCTCGACTTCTGCCAAGAGAGATTGGGCTCGTAAATTAGTTTAAAAAAAAGTCCACGAGCCCGATGGAAAACAGCGAGCCTCGCATGTTTTCTGTACTTGGTCGCTGCGCTCGAGGAGGGCTAGCCACCGGAAAAGGCATGACCTATGCGTGCCTTCGACTAATGAAAGCAAGCCGATTTAATTAGGGAAGCCCACGAACCAATAAAAAGCACTGACGTGAAGTTGACAGGGCTCGGAGCCCTTTTCTAAATACTAAAGAGTCTCCCTGCTATACGCATGCACGAGCGCATGCAAAGCAGGCTCGACCCTAAAAATGTATGTATTGTATACATTGGAAATTGTACAGAATGTATATTTGTATATAAATGTATATAAATATTTGAATTGAGTTTGCACAAGCTGTGCTTATGATGTTGGTGTTCACTCGTTTGCCTTGAAGGCACGAGGAAAAAAAAAGTGGGTGAAACTGACGTCAACATGCTGGTGAGGACGTCTTATGGCTCCGATGATGTCAGATGGAGTTGCGTGTGAAGCCGTTCCATTGTGACGTCCTCGTCAACATGGAGAGGTAGGAAAATGTTCTGTTGTATGCTGCGCATTGGGATATGCAAAATGTGTGAGGGGAAAAAAGGTGAGGAATCCACAGGTAGACACTGTATCCACCAGAAAAATTGTTACCGAAGATAAGTAACTTCTTCTGGAATATGGTACTTGCACTGCTTCCTTATTCATGCCAGTTTTATATGCCTTGCATTTATGGCACTAATGGAAGCCTTTCCTTTGCTGCAGCCAGTTGGTAGTTCTCTATATCTCTGAGCTGCTTCTGACCAAAGAGTCCCTCACGGAGTGTTCTCTGTGGAAAGTGGGGTAGCATTGAGCCCAAAGTCTGATCTGGCTTAATAAGATAACAGTGTTTACTGATAATTGATCTTAAACTTTTATGATGAGTGCTACATGTGTTGATTAATCTGGGCGTTGTTTCATTCACCCTTTGCTCATGTTTAGGAAAAACTAAGGCCTCTCAACTAATCAAATATACCCTTACTGCTGCAGAGTCGGTGCTTGTATGATGTAACCTCTTTGAATCAACCTCTCCTTTGTTTCTTCCTTGCTCTTCTGCCAATCCCTCCATGTTCTGTTTCTTTTTTTTATTCTCAATAATTCTCCATATGGGAGATTATATATAGTGTGCTTTGATGGGAAAGGGTAGGATGTAAAATGGTGTTCCCTGCAGTGGGCTTCCTAAGTAGTCTTGATTCCAGTTTTCCCTCACTCAGATATATTTGTAGGTCAAGGAATTCTACTTGCTTTTCACTAATGTGTTCAACAAACTGCAGGTTCAAATAATTGCAATTGATGTCTCTTACTAATTCCAAGGCTGAGTCAATCCTCCCTTTCCAAATTACAAACAAATCATCAATCAGTCTCAGCCAGTGCACCAATCTCTCCCTAGTGTGCCAGGGTCCTCGATGAGCACTCGCTCCCCCCACCAGTCGAAGTGTAAACACCGGTAACTGGGTGCAAAACAAGTGCTCATCGTGGTCCCGGGCACCTGTTTGTGCAGCTCCTTGTTATAGAGAAAAAAGTTGTTATTGAAACACCATTCAATCGTTTTGATCAGCATTTTTTGTACTTGTACAGTGTCAATGGTCTGCTTCTTAAAAAGTGCTCTACAGCTCTCAGGCCCTATTAATGTCTGATACTACTGTATAATGAAGTTGCATCTAGTGTCATCAAAATGTACTCTCTCTTCCATGGTATGTCATAAATTCTCTCCAGGAAATTGCCAGTGTCCGTAACATAAGTGGGTGGATTTTGCACATGCTTCTGCAAAACATAATCTACATACTTTGATGTATTGTTGAACAGACTATCAATGGCTGATCTAATTGACCTCCCTAGTGGTTCGGTGGGATGTTTGGATAGTTTAAGTACAGTATTGGTATTCTTAGATACCTGTTTTGCATGAAGAGAGATTCATCTTGATTGAGAAGCTCCTCATTTAGTCAGTTGTTCTGCATGATAGTTATTTTTAATTTGGCCATTTCACGTAGCAGGTGATATCCTTTAATTGTTGTAAGCTTCTTTATTTTACATACTTCTGGCCAAAGTACTATATTACCCCCCTTGTCAGAATTTGCGGATTACTGTATCCTGTCTCAGTTGTAATTTCCATATTAAATTGAAATACTCCCTCTAATGGGGTTTCCACTTGACTTGTTTCCTTGCATTGTCACATGACAGGGCTCGGAAAATCATAAAAATTTTACTCGACCTGCAGGTCGAGTAACTTAAATAATCTACTCGACCTAACTGTAATGTACTTGACCTGTAAACTGCTCTCAAATTGTGTGATCCTGGGCAAATAGTTTAGTGTCACCTTTTTCTTAATTCTTACATATGATTGCACCTTCAAATATGGGAACTCAGCATTTCTGCAGTACAAACAAAACCTCTTATTTGATTAAGTAGACTAAAGTTTGCTGCATGCATCACAAGAATCTAGCTCACATACCCATGAGGTCTAGCCCACATAACCTAGGACTTATTTTAGTTTACTAACAACATTGCCATCAGGGCAGGAGTGTTTCTCAGTCTTTTTAAACACTAAATTTTTATAAATATATTACTAAACCATGATGTGGTGATATATTGTCACCTCCACGCAGTAACTTTCCAAGAAATATCCAAAAACCTCTCAATTAACTTGCAGCTTTACTGATAAAACTATATAGTGTATTAACAATCTGTGAAAATTGGGTTTCAGAAAACATATCCTTTGCACATCAACATGTAAATATTCTGATTTTGTTTTCATCCTATTAAAACATTTTTTTCATCTCTCAGACATATAAAAAAGGGCTTTCACAACTAATGAAATATATTTTGAAATGTTTGCACAGTTGAGTTAGTCATTTTAATGTTGTGTGTTAGGGAAAAACCTGATACCCTATATCCTTTAATTTTACATTCTAAGCAGCAGGTCACACAGTTCACCTTACAAAGTCCTGGAACTCTGTAGTCAGAAGGAAAATTAATTGTAAGAAAAACTGACTTGATTTCTGCCTGAACACAGAGCAAATGTGACATAAGAACAAGATTTAAAGGCATCTTTTCTTGTCCCTCCACTTTTCAATTGAACAGAACACCTGTTCAGTGTCAACTCGCGAAAGGGACGAGTAAGTATTAAAAATAGCTCGACCTGGTCAAATCAGACTCGCCAATGTGAGTGGTCGAGTGGATTTTTCGAGCCCTGCATGATCAAAGCACTTTCTAGTCTTCGATAACACAGTCATCAAGTGTGTCTACTGCATCTCTTATAGTAGCTGGATTAAACGTTGGAGGTAGTTTAAACTAGGTACTTTTCGTCCCTAAAACATCCAACTCCATGGATTCAATAACTTGCTGTTCAGTGACCCTATCTGGTATCTCAAGTCTTGTCTTGTTCTCCAGTTCTTGTAGCTCTCTCAACAAATCAGATATTGTAATTCCCCTCTGATTTGTGTTTTGTCTTTGCTTCTATTCTTTTGCTTTTCTGTGCAAGATATTTGGTTAATCTAATTTTCCTAATATATTTAAATACGTCTATGCAGGTTTGGCAGTAGTTTAAACCACTTTCTTGATGATATGATAGACCCAATGAAATAATTTGTTTTTCACTAGCATTGCGTTCTATGTCAGATATGTTAATACTTGACATTGATGCATCTGAAATTTTTCTTCCATATTTCTTTGCTTCTGTGATTTTCTTTTTCCCATGGTACCTTCTAGGTTGTCTCCTTCTTTGATTTCTCCTCTCTTGTTGGGATTTGGTCATCTTGGTTGCAAGGATTGAATGCAATCTACCCTGAGAAAAATACATTTCATCAACAATTGTAGGTGTTTTGCTTCCACTTAATCAATTACTGCCTTCCCTTCCATCTTCTGAATCTGTTTCAATTTCAGAGCTTGGTTCATAGTGTGTCTAAGTTATTCTGCTTTCCCTGCATTCGCTTTTTACTCTGTTATTCTTTGTTTTCGCAATGTGTCAAATCTTTTAGCGAAAGTGAATATTTGACCCTGCTCATAATCAGTTTTGTCTCATAGAAATGTTTCTGCCTTTCTAGCTTTGACTGTATCTTCTTGTTTCTTTAATCTACTTTGCATTTCCTCCAGATACTTGCTTACTACTCCCTGTTGTTAATTGTTGCTTATTTAATCATTTATCGTGTCTGTTTTAGTTTGTAACTCTTTGCAGTCAGTCTTGGCATATGTAACTATTATTGCCATCAAGCACTTTGATGCCGCTATGTTGCTTTCAGCCCACTCCATCATCACTGGATTGGGACGCTCATAACTGGATGCGGTTAAAATACTTAAACCACAAGGTATCCTCCTTACTTCTAGGTACCTTTTCATTGATCGCATTCCCACCACTATGCCACTTCTTTCCTCTTATACTTTTCCAATAATCTGTTTACTCCTAATGTCATCTCAGTCAGGGATTTTTGTCCCCTGACTGATCACGCCGCTATTCTGCTATATATATATATATATATATATATATATATATATGTGTGTGTGTGTTCGGTGGCATGTGTAGCTGCAGATACACATGCTGTGCATTATCCTGCATCTAGTGTTGGGCTCGGAGTGTTACAAGTTGTTTTTCTTTGAAGAAGTCTTTTCAAGTCACGAGACTGAGTGACTCCTCCCTTTCGGCTCCATTGCGCATGGGCGTCGACTCCATCTTAGATTGTTTTCTTTCTGCCATCGGGTTCGGACGTGTTCCTCTTCGCTCCGTATTTCAAATCGGGAAAGTTAGCTAAATTATCGAAAATTAGACAGTATTGTTATCGTTCGGTACCGGGTTAGTGTTAGTGTATCGGCACTGACATCAAGAGCGCTCCGGCGGCCCTTCAGGGCTTCCACTCTTCACTGAGGCCTGGTCGTCCCAACCACACCCGTCGTCCCAGACTAATGGACCAGACCCCCTTCCGCTTCTGTCCTAAGTGTCATTCGAAGTATCCTTATACAGACCAGCACTGGGTCTGTAATCTGTGTTTATCACCTGAACCCAGGGAGGATACTTGCGAAGCTTGCCGAGAGTTTTGATTGAAAAAGACCTTAAGGGATCGACGCGCAAGAAGACTTCAAATGGCGTAGAAACCTGAAGAACAATCCGACGTCGGAGAGGAGGAAAGCATCTCCATCCAGGGAACGGACTCGGACGGTTCCGAAAGTGAACGACCCTCGACGGTGCAGCGAACCATTAGTAAACCTGCCCTGTCCAAAACTCACACAAAAACATTTAAGGCCATGGGGACGCCACCGCCAGCAGGCCATGGCTCAACCCACCGAAAGGAAGGTGACCAAACCTCGGCACCGAAAAAGGCCAAAGAATTGCCGAAGACTTCCGACTCCGGTCGAGATTCCGGCACCGAACGATCTCGACACCGAGAGTTCGATTCGCCCAAAGTAAGGAAATTATCTTCGGAACCGAAAAAGACTGTAACAGAAACCTCGGTACCGAAAAAAGTGGCTTCGGAGCGGAGAAGAAGCTCTTATACAGAAGAGCAAAGACTTTCCAGCCAATTCAAGGAAAGATATAGATTTGAGCAGGAGTTAAGTATGGAAGAACCAGACCATACACAAAGGAGGTTACACATCCAGAAAGAAACTGGAAAAATACAAACTTTTCCTCCACTCAAATCTAAAAGGAAACTTGCATTTCAGGAGATAGAAATGCAATATGGCAAAAGTGGTTAGAGACAAATCTCCACCACCAAGGTTCTCACCACAACCGTCCCCACCGCACTCACCACAACTGTCACCAGTGGGAACACCTGTAATGCAGTCACCCACACATACTGGGATGACACAGGATGATGCTGATGCATGGGACTTATATGATGCACCAGTATCGGATAACAGTCTGGATTGTTATCCAACAAAGCCGTCACCACCAGAAGACAGTACTGCATATACGCATGTACTATCCAGGGTAGCTACATTCCACGACGTAGCAATGCACACAGAGCCAGTCGAGGATGATTTCTTGTTTAACACTTTGGCATCCACCCACGCTTCATATCAGATGCTGCCAATGCTCCCGGGCATGCTCAAGCACGCGAAACAGGTCTTCCAGGAGCCTGTAAAGGGAAGGGCTATCACGCCTAGAGTTGAGAAGAAGTACAAACCTCCCCCAACAGATCCTGTGTTCACAACACAACAACTTACACCGGATTCAGTGGTTGAAGGGGTGGCACGGAAAAGAGCAAACTCTCAATCGTCAGGAGACGCTCCACCGCCTGACAAAGAAAGCAGAAAATTTGACGCAGCGGGCAAGCGAGTGGCAGCCCAAGCAGCCAATCAATGGTGGATTGCCAATTCGCAAGCCCTACTGTCAAGCTACAACAGGGCACACTGGGACGAGATGCAACACATCATACAGCACTTGCCCAAGGAACACCAAAAACGTGCCCAGCAGGTAGTAAAAGAAGGACAGGCCATATCTAACAACCAGATAAGGTCCGCACTAGACTCGGCAGACACGGCAGCACGAACTGTCAACACGGCGGTAACCATTCGCAGACATGCATGGCTGAGAAGTTCTGGATTCAAGCCAGAGATTCCACAAACGGTGTTGAATATGCCGTTTATTCAACAACAGTTGTTTGTGCCGGAAGTCGACACAGCCATCGAGAAATTTAAAAAAGACACGGACACGGCTAAAGCCATGTGCGCACTCTCTATTCCCCACAAGTCAGAGGCACCTTTAGAAAACCACTATTCAGAGGAGGGTTTTGGCAACAAACATCTGAGCCTTCCACCTCTCAAGCCAGACCCACCTATCAGGCACAATACCAAAGGGGAGGGTACCGTGGTTCCTATAGAGGACAATTCCCAAGAGGAAGGGGAAAGTTCCAAACAACCAAACCAAGCCAGCCCAAACAGTGACTTCAATGTCACCACACCCCAACACTTGTCACCAGTGGGGGGGAGGGTAACTGCATACTACCAAAACTGGACACATATTACCACAGACACATGGGTCCTATCAATTATCCAACATGGTTATTGCATAGAATTCACAAATGTCCCTCCAGATGTGCCACCCAAAAAGCACAATCTGTCCCAACAACACTTAGACCTATTACAACTAGAGGTCCAAGCACTACTACAAAAACAAGCAATAGAGCTCGTACCCAATCAGAAAGGAACAGGCGTCTACTCACTATATTTCCTGATTCCAAAAGAGGACAAAATGTTAAGACCTATCTTAGATCTCAGAACACTGAATTTCTTCATCAAATCAGATCACTTACACATGGTAACACTTCAAGACGTAGTTCCCTTGTTAAAAAAGGAGGAATACATGACAGCATTGGATCTCAAGGATGCGTATTTCCACATACATATCCATCCTTCCCACAGAAAATACTTAAGGTTTGTTATGCACGGCATACACTATTAATTCAAAGTGCTACTGTTCGGAATAACAACAGCCCCAAGGGTATTCACAAAATGCCTAGCAGTAGTAGCCGCTCACATAAGGAGACAGCACATGCACGTATTCCCATATTTAGATGACTGGCTAATAAAAACCAACACTCAACAACAGTGTCTTCTTCAAACGCAATACGTCATACAAACCCTACACAAACTGGGGTTCTCTATAAATTACCAGAAATCACATCTGCAACCATCCCAAATACAACAATACTTGGGAGCAACACTCAGCACCCAAAGGGCAATTGCCAATCCAAGTCCACAAAGAGTCCAATCGTTCCAAAATGTAAGATCAAGCATACAATCAAGCCAACACTACACAGTAAGGTTTGTAATGAAACTTCTAGGCATGATGTCCTCATGCATAGCCATTGTCCCAAATGCAAGATTACACATGCGGCCCTTACAACAGTGCCTAGCAAATCAGTGGACACAAGCACAGGGTCAACTTCAAGATCTAGTGTTGATAGACCACCAAACTCCTCGCTTCAATGGTGGAACCCTATAAATTTAAACAAGGGGCGGCCATTCCAAGACTCAGTGCCTCAAGCTGTTATCACAACAGATGCTTCCATGATGGGGTGGGGAGCACACCTCAACAAGCACTGCATACAGGGTCAATGGGACAATCCACAAAAACAACTTCACATAAATCATTTGGAACTGCTAGCGGTTTCTCTAGCATTAAAAGCATTTCAACCACTGGTAGCCCACAAACACATCCTTGTCAAAACCGACAACATGACAACAATGTATTTTCACAACAAACAAGGGGGGACACACTTGTCACAACTGTCTCTCTCTTAGCACAAAAGATTTGGCATTGGGTAATTCACAACCACATTCGCTTAATAGCACAATACTTACCAGGCATTCAGAATCAGTTAGCCGACAATCTCAGTCAAGATCACCAGCAAACTCACAAATGGGAAATACATCCCCAGATCCTACAGGATCACTTCCACCGCTGGGGAACACCAATCATAGTCCTATTCGCAACAAAAGAAAACACAAAATGCCAAAACTTGGCGTCCAGGTACCCACACCCTCAATCCAAGGGCAATGCACTATGGATCAGTTGGTCAGGGATATTTGCTTACGCTTTTCCCCCTCTCCCACTCATTCCTTATCTAGTCAACAAACTAAGTCAAAAAACTCAAACTAATACTCATAGCACCAACCTGGCTTGCCAACCGTGGTACACAACACTGTTGGACTTATCAGTAGTACCTCACATCAAATTACCAAACATACCAGATCTGTTAACACAACACAAACAGCAGATCAGACACCCGAATCCAGCATCGCTCAATCTAGCAATCTGGCTCCTGAAGTTTTAGAATTCGGACATTTAAATCTTACACAAGAGTGTATGGAGGTCATTAAACAAGCAAGAAAACCTACAACAAGACATTGTTACGCAAACAAATGGAAAAGATTTGTTTGCTACTGCCACACTAATCAAATTCAGCCACTACATGCCTCCACAAAGGACATTGTAAGCTATTTATTACACTTAGAAAAGTCTAATCTAGCATTTTCATCCATTAAAATCCATCTCACTGCAATATCTGCCTATCTGCAGATTACACATACATCACTTTTTAGAATCCCAGTCATTAAAGCATTTATGGAGGGACTAAAAAGAATCATACCCCCAAGGACACCACCAGTACCTTCGTGGAACCTTAATTTTGTATTAACACGACTCATGGGCCCACCATTCAAACCCATGCATTCTTGTCAAATGCAATATCTGACTTGGAAAGTAGCCTTTCTAATAGCTATCCCATCACTTAGAAGAGTAAGTGAAATACAAGCATTTACTATTCAAGAACCCTTTATACAAATACATGAACATAAAGTGGTTCTCCGTACCAATCCAAAATTATTACCAAAGGTCATATCACCATTCCACCTAAACCAAACTGTGGAACTCCCAGTCTTCTTTACGCAACCAGACTCAGTAGCCGAAAGAGCCTTGCATACATTAGACATAAGAAGAGCGCTAATGTATTACACTGACAGTACAAAACAATTTCGTAAAACAAAACAATTGTTTGTAGCTTTCCAAAAACCTCATGCAGGTAATCCTATATCCAAACAAGGCATCGCCAGATGGATAGTTAAATGTATTCAAACTTGCTATATTAAAGCAAAAAGAGAATTACCTATTACACCAAGAGCACATTCCACTAGAAATAAAGGCGCCACAATGGCTTTTCTTGGGAATATACCTATGACAGAAATTTGTAAGGCGGCCACCTGGTCTACTCCTTATACATTTACTAAGCATTACTGTGTAGATGTGTTAGCAACGCAACAAGCCACAGTAGGACAGGCTGTATTAAGAACGTTATTTCAGACAACTTCAACTCCTACAGGCTAAACCACCACTTTTTGGGGAGATTACTGCTTGGTAGTCTATGCACAGCATGTGTATCTGCAGCTACATGCCACTGAACGGAAAATGTCACTTACCCAGTGTACATCTGTTCGTGGCATGAGATGCTGCAGATTCACATGCGCCCTCCCACCTCCCCGGTAGCCTGTAGTCATTTTTAGTTGAATGAAAATTGTAAATATATAAATAAATATTATTTTAATAGACATTAAGGGCCATATGTACGAACACATTTTCCCATTGACACAGAATGGGAAAAACCCTTTGCTACATCTGGCCCTAAGTACATACATAACTACTCCATTGCATGGGCACCTCTAGTATACTCAACTCCTACCTCACCCTCTGCGGGGAAAACAATCTAAGATGGAGTCGACGCCCATGCGCAATGGAGCCGAAAGGGAGGAGTCCCTCGGTCTTGTGACTCGAAAAGACTTCTTCGAAGAAAAACAACTTGTAACACTCCAAGCCCAACACTGGATGGCAGGATAATGCACAGCATGTGAATCTGCAGCGTCTCATGCCACAAACAGATGTACACTGGGTAAGTGACATTTTATATATATATATATATATATATATATATATATATATATATATATATATATATATATATATATATATATATATGTGTGTGTGTGTTCGGTGGCATGTGTAGCTGCAGATACACATGCTGTGCATATACTTCTGCAATCTAGTGTTGGGCTCGGAGTGTTACAAGTTGTTGTTCTTTGAAGAAATCTTTTCGTGTCACGGGATGGAGTGACTCCTCTTCGGTTCCATTGCGCATGGGCATCGACTCCATTGTTAGATTGTTTTCTTTCCGCCGTTGGGTTCGGACGTGTTTCCTCTCACGCCGAGATTTCGATTTGGAAAACTTTGAAAAATTCTCTTTTCGTCGGTATTGCATCGATCGGGTTTATATCTTCCATCAACACAGTGGTACTGTCGGAGAAAACAACTTTACTCGCCCTTCGGGGCGCACGCGCCCAACTCGTGCCTATTCGGGCCCACCGAGTGGAAGCCTCATGGATCGGACTCCATTCTGGTTCTGCCCTCGGTGCCACGCCAAATACCCGTATACAGACCAGCATCTGGTTTCCAATCTTTGCCTTTCCCTGGATCATCAAGAAGAAAATTGTGAGGCCTGTCGATCCTTCCAATCGAAAAAGACTCTTCGAGACCGGAGGGCACGAAGACTCAAAATGTCATCGAAGCAGTGAACAACTCTATGTGGAGGAGGAAGAACTGATGCAAACAGCAGTCTCAGTTCGAGATTCCGATCAGGAATCAGAAGAAGACAGACCAGTCACAGCAGGACATGTGAGTACGACTGCCCCGTACCCTCACAAAAGCAAAAACGTAAGGCCTTGAGTACGCCACTGACGGAAGGCCATGGCTCGGCCTGAAATAAGATTACCGGTGACCAACTTACCAGTTCGGCACTGAAAAAGGCCACTCCTCCTAAAACATCGGAGGCAACAAAGAGCTCCGTGTCCGACTCCAGCAAACATCATTTTTCGGAGTCGAAAATTAGAAAATCACTTTCAGAGCCGAGAGCATCAACAGCATCATCTTTTTCGATCCCGAAAAAGCCTGCTTCGGCGCCAAAAAGCCCAGCATACACAGAGGAACATGGACTTTCAAAAAGACTTAAAGAAAGCCACAAAAACCTCTGAAGAGGAGTATCAAGTACAATCAATACTTGAAGTTATGGATGAAAGGCAGTCCAGGATCCACATCCATAAGGAAACCGGCAGAATTCAGACAGCACCTCCTCTAAAACCAAAAAGAAAGCTAGCCTTTCAGGAGGGATTGGACACTATGCAGCTTCCAGCAAAAGTGCCAAAGCAGAAGGAAAAACCACCACCTCCTCAATCTTCTCCTCCTCATTCTCTCCTCACTCTCCACACCTACCTACCTCTCCTCCTACTAATCCTACACCAGTGCAGTCACCCACTCACTCTTTTGACTCGCAACAGGACAATGTGGATCCATGGGACCTTTTATGATCCAGATCCCGTTCCTAGTAATGACCCAGACAGCTACCCCTCTAAACCTTCACCACCTGAGGATAGCACTGTCTTCAATCCAGTTATAGCGAGGGCTGCAGCATACCATGGGGTCACTATGCATACAGAACCCCTAGGAGAGGATTTCTTGTTTAACACCCTATCATCAACACACTCTAAATATCAATGCCTTCCCATCCTCGCAGGCATGTTAAAACATGCAGATCAGATATTTAGTGAACCTGTTAAGGCACATATAATAACACCCAGTATAGAGAAAAAATATAAACATCCACCCTCTGATCCTGATTACATCACCCATCAGGTACCTCCAGATTCTGTGGCCGTTAGCGCTGCCAGAAAAAGAGCAGTCAGTCATCAGGAGATGCACCCTCACCTGATAAGGAGAGCAGGAAATTCGATGTTGCAGGGAAATGAGTTGCATCCCAGACAGCAAATCAGTGGAGAATAGCCAACTCACAAGCACTGTTAGCTCGCTATGACAGAGCCCATTGGGACGAGATGCAAGACATAATCCAGCATCTCCCCAAAGAACACCAAAAGAGTGCGAAGTGGAAGAAGGGCAAGCTATTACTAACAATCAAATTCAATCTGCCCTAGATGCAGCAGACACCGCTTCTAAAAGTGTCAATACTGCAGTCACAATACGCGGGCATGCATGGCTCAGATCTTCTGGATTTAAACCAGTAATACAGCAGGCTGTGTTAAATATGCCATTCGATAAAAAACATCTTTTTGGGCCAGACGTTGACACAGCCATCGAAAAATTAAGAAAGGATTCAGACACAGCAAAAGCAATGGGCGCACTATACGCGACACCATACAGGGGATCCTTTCGGAAACCTCAGTTTCGAGGTGGGTTCAGACCACAGACAACAGAGGCATCCATATCACAAAGCCAACCTACCAACCACAATACCAACAGGGTGGTTTTAGGGGCACATATAGAGGAAACAGTTCCCCTGAAATAGAGGGAACTTTCAGACCTCTAAGCACCCTCCACAGCACCCTGAACAGTGACTTCTCATTCCCTTCCAATCCACATCTCTCCTGTGGGGGGAAGACTACAACAGTTCCACACAAATTTGCAAAACATTACCACAGACAATTGGGTACTATCAATTATCCGCAATGGCTATTGCCTAGAATTGATACACACTCCTCCAAATATAACACCAAGGTCACACAAACTATCCACAGAACACATCAGTCTGTTACAAGAAGAGGTCCAATCTCTACTACTCAAACAAGCAATAGAATTGGTACCACAATCTCAAATAGGGACAGGAGTTTACTCACTATATTTCCTTATTCCCAAAAAAGATGGTACCCTTAGGCCAATATTAGATCTCAGGAACCTCAATATTTACATCCTGTCAGAACATTTTCACATGGTAACTCTACAGGATGTCATCCTACTACTACAGAAACACGATTTCATGTTAGCATTAGACCTCAAAGATGCGTATTTTCATATACCCATCCATCCTACGCACAGAAAATATCTCAGGTTTGTCATTCAAGGAAAGCACTATCAGTTCAAATTGTTGTCCTTTGGAATAACAACAGTTCCAAGGCTATTCACAAAGTGCCTAGTGGTAGTAGCAGCCTACCTAAGAAGACAACATATACATGTCTTTCCATATCTAGATGATTGGCTAATAAAATCAAACAGTCGTATGCAATGCTAAAATCATACGCATTATGTAATACAAACTTTGCACACACTAGGGTTCTCAAACTACCAAAAATCACATCTACAACCGGCACAAATACATCTGTATTTGGGTGCAATACTAAATACTCAGCAACCGCTAGCTTGTCCATATACACACAGGATACAAGCTTTCCAAAATGTAATCACACAAATACAAACAAATCAACATACACTGTCAGATTTGTCATGAAAATTTTAGGGATGATGGCATCATGCATTGCAGTTGTTCCACACGCAAGACTAAACATGCGGCCCTTACAACAGTGCCATGCACAACAGTGGTCACAGGCACACGGTCAACTTCAAGATCTAGTATTGATAGACCGCCAAACATGCATGTCCCTTCAGTGGTGGAATTCCACAAATCTAAGCAAAGGGCGGCCATTTCAAGACCCTGTGCCTCAGCCCATAATTACAAGAGATGCTTCAATGATTGGTTGGGGAGCTCACCTAAACAATCACAACATTCAAGGGCAATGGGATGCCAAACACAAACGGCTACATATAAATCGCTTGGAGTTGTTAGCTGTCTTCCTAGCACTCAAAGCTTTTCAACCTCTTCTCACACAGAAGAATATTCTTATCAAAACAGACAACATGACAACCATGGTTTACCTAAAGAAACAGGGAGGGACACATTCATCCCAACTCTCCCTTCTAGCCCAGAAAATTTGGAAATGGGCAATCAACAACCAAATTCACCTTATAGCACAATAAATTCCAGGGATAGACAATCAATTAGCGGATATCTTCAGCAGAAATCACCAACAAACACACGAATGGGAGATTCATCCTCAAGTACTTCAAAAATACTTTCAACAATGGGGAACGCCAAACATAGATCTGTTCGCCACAAGCGAAAACACAAAATGCCAAAACTTCGCATCCAGACACCCACATCCCCATCCAAGGGCAATGCTCTATGGATCAATTGGTCAGGGATATTTCCCCCTCTCCCACTCATTCCATTTCTAGTTAACAAATTGTGTCAAAACACGCTCAATCTGATACTCATAGCGCCAACGTGGGCACATCAACCGTGGTACACAACACTGTTAGACCTGTCAGTAGTACCACACTCCAAACTCCCAAACAGACCAAACCTGTAAACACAAAACAAAGAGCAGATCAGGCACCTGAATCCCAACACACTCAATCTGGCGATTTGGCTCCTGAGGTCATAGAGTTTGGATATTTACAACTCCCATCAGAATGTATGGAAGTTATTAAACAAGCAAGAAAACCCCTTTCTAGACAGTGCTGTGCAAACAAATGGAAACGATTTCTATATTACTGTCTATCTAAACATATTGACCCTCTTACAGCATCAATACAAGACATCGTATGCCGTTTACTTCATTTGCAAAAATCTAATTTAGCATTCTCTTCCATAAAAATTCACCTTACTGCAATTTCAGCATACTTACAAAATGTACAGCACAGCTCCTTATTTAGAGTTCCTGCCATTAAAGCTTTAATGGAAGGTTTAAAACGCATCATTCCACTCAGGAAACCTCCAGACCAATCTTGGAATTTAAATATAGTGCTTACGCGGCTTATGGGACCACCATTTGAACCCATGAACTCCTGCCAAATGCAATTCTTAACATGGAAGGTTGCCTTCCTAGTGGCAATTAGTTCTTTAAGAAGAGTAAGTGAAATCCAAGCCTTTACTATTGAAGAACCATTCTTCCAAGTACACAAGCATAAAGTTGTATTAAGAACAAACCCAAAATGTATTTCAAATAGTGGAACTGCCAGTCTTCCCATAGCCAGATTCTGTAGCAGAAAGAGCTCTACATACATTAGACATCAAAAGAGCTTTACTGTACTATATAGACAGAACTAAACCATTCAGAAAGACTAAACAACTATTTGTAGCCTTCCAAAAACCTCCTACAGCCAATCCCATATCAAAACAAGGTTTAGCTAAATGGATTGTAAGATTCACCCAAACATGCTACATTAAAGCCAAAAGACAACTCTTAGTTACTCCTAAAGCACATTCTACAAGGACAAAAAGGTGCTGCAATGTTTTTTTAGGGAATATACCAATGGCTGAAATATATAAAGCAGCCACTTGGTCAACACCGCATACATTCACTAAACACTACTGTGTAGACGTTTTATCACAACAACAAGCCACAGAAGGCCAAGCTGTACTAAAAACATTATTTTAAACAACTTCAACTACCACAGGCTAACCATCACTCATTTATGGGAGGACAAACTGCTTTGTAGTCAATGCACAGCATGTGTATCTGCAGCTACACATGCCATTGAACGGAAAATGTCACTTACCCAGTGTTACACACCATAAATGTTCGTAAATGAGCAACATTATAGACTTTACAATCTAAGCTTGGTTGGACATGAGACACATGGTCCATATTACCCATAATACATGGGGCATAATGGCATACATCAGTACTGAAAGATACTATCTGGAAAAAAACAAATGTTTTTCAGAAATGCAGGATGACGTAAAGGATGACCTTTGGTGCCCCATATTGAAGATACACTCAGTTCACAGGACAACTTTGCAAGGGGTCGCATGTGACCTGATACAGTACTGAAACAATCCATTTGACTGTGTGGTGGGAATTGGAGCAGCATACTACAACTGCAGCCCGGTGTCAGCTGCTTTGATACGACCACCTCATCAGTAACTCTTAATGTGAGCGGTATTGACGTGGAGATCTGATAGAGACTACTAGTTGCAGATTCCTTACCTTTGAATTTCCCCAGGCATCAGACTGGATCCAGAGATTTTTCTTCTAGTGTTACCTCTGCGCGCTGTCAGGTGGCGTCGGTTGACTCCGCGGGCATTGTTGGCGTCGTGCTCACGTGATGATGTTGCGGTCGAATATAGGCACCACCCCGGCGCACTGACGTCAGTTCTTTTCTTTCCGCTCCAGCCTACACGCAGATCTGCAGAAGAGCTACCTCAGTAATTTATTTACTACGTCGACACTTTCGTCTAAATTTTTGACGAGTTCGTGGATGCATGGAGGAATGTCCCGCAAGACCGGATTCAAGCCCTGTGACTCCTGTCACCGAACCATGTCGGTGACTGATCCACACCTCGTGTGTCTCTGGTGCCTGGAGTGCGATCATGACCCGAAATCTTGCTAAGAGTGTCAGACCATGAACCTGAAAGCTTTGAGGGAGCGGTCCCTAAAGCTCACGACGGCCTGACACTCGACTCTGCAGCGCTCACGGTCCCGTTAGAGAGGAAGGTCTCGAGACCGGCCGCGGAGTCACCACCACTCTGTCCTCCAAGTCATTGGGACAGTTGGGTCACAAAAAGAAGTCGTTGAAGAAGGACAAGCGTTTTTTTATTTCACCCCGTCGATCGGATGATACGACGCTCTAGGCCTCAGTCAACTTAGCCTTCTTCTGGGTCGGCTCTGCACTTCCCTGACTTCCCGGGAACCTGAGCCACCCCTGCCCAACGTAAGGAATTTTACGAGGTCATTTTTGGGCGATCCGACCCACCTTCGGAGCCTTCGGGCACAGGTGAGTCATTTGGGGTCCCCTTGGTTTCAAAACCGTCTGCTTCGGCCACAGCTCCCGAGACCCCCTCTGGATCCAATCGTGGATCTGTCCCGACGCTGGTTGTGCCACGGCGACCTTCCCCAGTGTCGGGTCAGATGTTGACACTCCCGACGTCGGTTGGGCCCACAATCGACGTCGATCCCATCCTCATACCCAACGAGCCGGAATGACGTTGAACAATGCTGATTCCGTACTTTATGGGCTCTCCTGGGCCCAGGGTTGATCCAGACCATTATTCTTGTGGGTATGGATACGGGGAGAGTATGGAGGGGACGCTGGACCCTTTAAAATACCAGCTTGACCCCCAAAGGGACTGGGTGCAGGACTTGGGTGATGCCAGTGGACTAGACACCTCCCCTGACACTGGTATGCTCTCTCCTCCTAGCGTGGCTACGGAGGAGGGTGCTTCTTAATCTATGGTGGTGAGAAAGGCGGCTGAAGTCCTGGACCACGAGCTACCTTCTGTGGAGATTAGGCCTAACATCCTAACAGATGTACTTCAGCCAAGGTCTTCCCTTCCGTGACCGTTCTACCCTTTAATGAAGCACTGACAGACATCATTTTGGGTAAGTGGTCCAGAAACAGCACAGGGGCGCCTGTGAATAGGAAGAATGCCCGCCGCCATCGGCCTGCGCCGTCAGACCTAAAATTCCTGACCCAACACCCCACGCCTGAGAGCCTTGTCATCCAGGCATCTTCATCTGGTGCATTCCATACCGCACCCCCGGATAGGGAATCAAAAAGACTGGATAATTTGGGGAAGAAGTTGCTTTCTTTCAACAGTCTAGTGCTGCGGTCCGTGAACGCTGCATGCCTTTTGGGTTGCTACTCCCATACTCTCTGGGATACGGTCGCGCAAGTGCTGCCTGCAGTTCCGGAGGAGGCCCGGACTGTCCTTTCCCAAGCTGTAACAGATGGGAGGGATGCAGCTAAGTTCATGGTTCGTTGTGGACTGGATACGACTGACTTTCTGGGCAGATCGGTTGCTTCGATGGAGGCATTGAGACTCCACGCCTGGCTGAGAACATCTGGCTTTTCGGGGGATGTCCAGCAATGCTTGATAGACATGCCCTTTGATGGCACACGGCTCTTTGGAGACAAGGCAGACTTGGCGCTCAAGCAGTTAAAGGATTCCCGAGCCACGGCCCTGTCCCTTGGCCTCGTGCCCGCGCCTAGCCTGGCAGTTCGGGATGGACTGTTCCCATGAGGTAGCATGGTGAGCAAAAGAACGATGGTATAAACCCAGATCCTTCACTGGTGGTGAAAGTTTAATTGGTTCCGCATTCCGTCTATCATTTCTGTTTTACTTTGCTTTTGCTGCCATAAGTGCGCCGGGTATGCCCAGACGTGGGTCCCTGGCTCACTATGCCACTGGATTCAAGCTGGCCTGGCTGATGAAGAGTGAAACCCTGAAACCGATCCCAGGATGCTTGTTTCCAGTCCAGGGAGGACCTAGCCTGGCAGTTCGGGCTGGACTGTTCCCATGAGGAACAGGGTCAAGACTGATTTGCATATGGCTGGGTCTAAACTGGGGTGTCATGGTGAGCAAAAGAACGATGGCTTAAACCCAGATCTGTGGCTGGGGGTGAATATTTGATTAGTTCTGCATTCCGTCCATCATTTCTGTTTTGCTTTGTGCTCGCACCTAGACCCCAGCAGTCCGCCTTTCACCCCTTTCATGGCTATGGAAGGGGCACCCAACCGTGTCCTTTTCCCCCTGGTCACCGACCCGCGCACGCTGTACAGCCCCTGCACTGCCGCGGGATCCCTTGTTCTCGGGGATCAGGGAGGCAGCCCACGCTGCCCCCTCTTCAGCCTCCAGGCCTTCCTAGTCCGCGGGTACATCAGGAGGCAGTGGGTGGCAGGATACGCCATCACCTGCCCCAATGGCAGTCCATTACCTCGGACTGGTGGGTCCAAATTGTCCGAAGGGGCTACTCCCTCCCCTTCGAGACATCTCCTCCAGCCATGCCACCTTCATACAATCAGATATCGGAGGCTCATATGGTGCTTCTCCGTGAGGAAATCCAAGCCCTTTTTGGCCAAAAGAGAGCTATAGAGATGGTTCAGTTGCCAGAAGTAGGTCGTGGTTGCTATACCCGCTACTTTCTAGTTCCAAAAAAGGACAAAGGTCTTCGCCCTTTATTAGATCTTCGGGGTCTCAATCTCTTTCTCAAAAAGAAGTTCAAAATGTTGACCTTGGCTCAGGTCCTATCTGCTCTGGATCCCAGAGATTGGATAGTAGCATTGGACTTGCAAGGCGCATACTTCAACATTCCTGTCTTGCCGGCCCACAGACGTTACCTATGATTCGTGGTAGGTCACAAGCACTTTGTTTAACGTGCTCCATTTTGGCCTGACCAGTGCCCCTCGGGTGTTCATGAAAGTGATGGTAGTGGTGGCAGCTCATCTGCACAGGTTAGAGGTCTCAGTCTTCCCCTACTTCGACGATTGGCTGTTGAAGGTGAACTCGCCCCAGACAGTAGTCTCCCACCTCCAGACTACGGCGAACCTTCTGCATTCACTGGGGTTCACTATCAACGTGCCGAAGTCACACCTGACTTCTCAGACGCTCCCTTTCATCGGAGCTGTCCTGGATACAGTGCAGTTTCGGGAATATCCTCCTGAAAAGCGAGTCCAGGGTATTTGGGCTATGATACCAATGTTTCAGCCTCTGTCCTGGATTTCGGTGTCAATGACTCTGAGGCTGCTGTGCCTCATGGCCTCCTGTATCCTGCTGGTTCAAAATGCCAGATGGCATATGTGGGCTCTGCAGTGGGACCTGAAGTTCCAGTGGGTGCAGCATCAGGGGAATCTCTCCAACAAGTTCCAGATCTCGGAAGGGACTGCGAAAGACCTGGAGTGGTGGTTAACGAATCAGGATTGGGCAAAGGGCAGATCCCTCTCCTTTCCCCAACCAGACCTTACGGTTGTGACAGATGTGTCACTCCTGGGATGGAGTGGCCACATGGGAGAGGCAGAGATCAGAGGCATCTGGTCTCCAGCGGAAACCGGGCTCCATATCAATCATCTGGAGCTCCGAGCTATTCGACTAGCATTGAAAGCATTTCTTCCCTCCCTCAAGGGGAAAGCAGTGCAGGTGTTAACAGACACCACCACCACCATGTGGTATTCCAACAAACCAGACGGCGTGGGGTTGTGGACCCTTTGTCAAAAGGCCCTTCGCCTCTGGACTTGGCTGCAACATCAGGGCATTTACCTGGTGATTCAACACCTGGCAGGCTCCTTGAATACCAGAGCAGACTAATTCAGCCGGCGATGCATGGTTGACCACGAATGGAGTCTCCATCCTGAGGTGGCGCAGGGTCTCTTCCTGCAGTGGGGAGAACCATGGTTAGACTTGTTCCCCTCTAATGGTGGCCCATAAAGCTACTGAGGTGTTGTGGTCAAGTGGTTGTGGAATCCTGAAATTATAACAAGCCTTAAAGCATAAAGTGAGAATTCTAACGAAGGATGTTGGTGAGAGGGGAAAAAAAAAAAAACAGGCAGCTGTGACTAGAAAACAAATCTTTAAGGCATTTTTAGCCCCTGAGGTGCTACTGACCAGGCGTACAAGTTACTTAACTTCAGTAACAAAATATCTGGTAGAGACATATTCTAGTTTCAGATTTCTTACCGACCCGCCTATCCTCCCTGCACTGCGAACTGATTTCTAGGGACAGGAACTTTCCCTTAAGGGCCCTAGTTTTGGCACACCACTCTTATTCATGGCTCCGGGCTACTGGCGTGAAAAGTCGTGAAAAGAAACTGACGTCAGCGCGCCAGAGTGGCGCCTGTATACGACTGCGACGTCATCACGGCGAGCACGACGCCAGTGATGCCCGCGTAGTCGACCGATGCAACCTGAT
Organism: Pleurodeles waltl; assembly: GCF_031143425.1. NCBI lineage: Eukaryota > Metazoa > Chordata > Amphibia > Caudata > Salamandridae > Pleurodeles > Pleurodeles waltl. Next base: position 10,032,203 of record NC_090449.1, on the reverse strand, counting down.
GGCGCTCAGAAGTACTGCTCGAAGAAAAATCTCCGGATCCAATCTGACGCCTGGGGAAATTCAAAGGTAAGGAATCTGCAACTAGAATATGTCTCTACCAGATATTTTGTTACTGAAGTTAAGTAACTTGTACGCCTGGTCAGTAGCACCTCAGTGGCTACAAATGTCTTAAAGATTTGTTTTCTAGTCACAGCTGCCTGTTTTGTTTTTTTCCCCTCTCACCAACATCCTTCGTTAGAATTCTCACTTTATGGTTTAAGGCTTGTTATAATTTCCGGATTCCACAACCACTTGACCACAACACCTCAGTAGCTTTATGGGCCACCCCACATAGGAGTCTGCAGATGTGTTCCTGTAAGGTGTACTGTGCAGCCTTGATGTCCGCTTATCGTTAATACTGCTGGTGTATCACTGTCATGTACGCAAGGCAGCTTTTGGGCTAACCTACATAAATTCTGCATAAATCTTTGTGAGAGTCCGCAGTCTCTCTCAGCAATTCATCATGAGGTGATCCGCAGTTTGCTCAAGAGATCTTAAATGGGTTTGTTGAAGCCATTAATCCCTCTGTCCTCTTACATTTTCTGTTCACTTGCTGTGGAATTTACCCACAAGTTAGAAATATGAGAGAGCCATGATGTTGAAGTTACAGGAAGCTTAGTTAGTATACTCCCCCTGCCCTCCCCCATTCTTAACACCCACTGCTGCTACTCCTCTTATTCTTCAAATCTAGTTAGGGGCTTTTGTTTAAGATTGAACTGGTGAGGGACCACCCACATGCGTGGTTGTTGACAATGAGGTGAGGCTTTATACGGGGATGTGGAATAATACAAGTTGAAGACAAGGGAGCATGGCAGGTTGCGTATACATTCAGATGTGTGGTACAGGATGCCTAAAGCTGTTTTGTTACACCTTCTGAGAAATGTTTCTGGTCCTTCCCCTATGTGATGTGGTAGGTGCAGATTGGTGCAGGTTGGGAGATGGAGGCCTATAGAAGTGGTAAAGTCACTATATCGCTAAGTATCCCTTTGTCATGTGTTGGCCCTAACCTTCCAGGCCCATAGGCTGAGCTTTTCATTGCTTGCTGGGTTGTCTTCTTTTTTCCCTGTAGTATTGGGGGAGTTTGGGTCTCTGCCTCCACAGGACTGCCTTTGCCATCACTGCATGTGCATTAGTAGTGACAAGGTTTTTCAGCAATTCAGACCTGTGCTGGTGTTCTGTGAAGAAGGCAAATGTCATCAGAACTGATGTGGAGCCATGCGTCAGAACAGCTTTTGTTCCTCTTTACTGATGTTTAACAGATTTCAGACTCCCACCTGCTTAGACTTTTTTTAGGTGCTTGCAATTGATCCCAGGAAGGTAGTTTGTGATATAGCCGGAAGTAGAAGGTAATCACAGAAGTTGTTTGCATACCCTTATAATTACATTCCCATCCACCAAATGGTCCCACATACTATATGCAATTCATGGTCTATTTATAGTAATATAGTTTCAAAAGATGTAGGGTGCTCCTGGAAAAGAGAATTCAATTAAGGAATCCATTAAGTGTGTTGGGCTGTGTGTGCAGTAGGTTTCGCAAGTGATTGCAGTGCTTCATCAAACTGTCCTCCACAGTTTCAAGATAGCCAGAGTTTCTAAAAATCTAGAAGAAGGCGTGGTGTGAACTAGAGGACTTGCAATGAGCATTTTCTTTCAAAGTGTTGAGTCTACTTTTTTAATTGTTTTTTTTTTTCTTTTGTCACCAGGACAGAAAGCTGACCAAGGCAGAGCAGCAGCGGTTCAAGGAGGAAGCAGAGATGTTGAAGGGGTTGCAGCACCCTAACATAGTACGCTTCTATGACTCTTGGGAATCAACGCTGAAAGGGAAGAAGTGCATTGTCTTGGTGACTGAACTGATGACCTCTGGCACGCTGAAGACGTAAGTTGTCCAGGTTTTTCGCTCCTGAGCTACTCTGGTTGCTATCAGTGTGAAGATGTGGTCGCTGAGTCGCCATGTGTCCCCTCCATTTGCTAGCTACTTATTTGGTAACTTTAAGCAGCCAGGAACGTAAACAGAATGTTCTTGGTGCCGCCTGCTGTGAAGTATGTGGAGCATGGTGTCTCCAATCCATCCTCCAGATTGTACCCTAGCCAATAAACTGAAGATTAGTGTCTGTTTTCTAGACTGCTGTAGGTTAGGCGTTACAAACTGGGCCACTTCTGTGGTGGAAATTATATAACCCAGACAATGTTGTTTCAGGATGGCTATTACTTGGTAGCAATACTAGCAGTGGAAATGCGCCATAAAATAAAACTCTTGTGATCAGACAAAAGTCTGATACCATGAGCTGATGTCTATGCCCCTTCTTTCGCTTTCACAAATAGCCTTCCTCTAAGGAGTAATATTGGGAACTGGCTCTGTTTTATCCAGCCTGATTGAATTGTGTACAACTGCCCAAGAGCCAAGCAAATCTGCATCTCTGTCCCCTGACTTTATACTGCCTTTGCTCAGCTCCCCTGTTTGCATGCTGCCGTAGCTCGGCTTCCGTGTTTGCGCTGAGCTCTCTTTGCCCCTCTGTTTGTTTTGTCTGCCATCACTTAGTCCCTTGTTTGTTCTGTGCCACAGGTCAACCCCCATGTGGGTTCTGTTTCTCACATAGCACCTTGTTTTTTTGCTGCCCTTGACCCCTACCCCACTCTGACCCCCAGAGAGCGATGTACTCACACAGCCCCTATAGTCTGTGGTGCCCCACACTTGATCGCTGTGACTGCACTTGCCCCACCCCCTGGAAGGGCCCCTTACTCATTTCCTTGGCCTTCATGATACCATCTCTTATCCCATGCACTTAGTCTGTATGGTGCCCTCACTTTTCCTCTTGAACTGTATGCTACACTTGCCCAACCCTCACCGTATTTTTGCTCACCCCCTTGTCATTGTGGTACCCCGAGTTAGCTCCCTGGTCTAAGTTGTACCCTCTTATCCTTCCTCTGGTGCATGACCCAAAATTTGGACCCAATTGTGACTGTACTTGCCTTATATTTTGATACCTGCAGAGCTGACTCTGAAAGTCTAACTTTCTTCAAAGGCTAGTTGTGTACAAGGAGCAAGTAAACGCCCATGGAGAACATAACTTGTTGACAAGACTAACAAAACGAAAGGAGCAAAACTGCCTGCTTATTTGAAAATTGCCACTTTAATTTGTTTGTTGTGCATGACAAATTGTGATGTTTAGCGACAAACCATAACATGCTCAGTGGGTGACCTAACACACAGGCAGCTCTGCTTTACCACAAATGGCAGGGTACTGGAGGGTGGTGATCTAGATGACTCGTGTTAAAAGCAGTCTGTCTGGTGCCGACATCAGGATCCACCTCCGTTTGAAACACTGAAGTGTCTGTGTGAAGACACTGTAGCATTAGCCATAAGGAGGAAGACCAATCTCATTCCTGCAAGCCTACAGAAGCCAAGGGATGGCAGGGGGTGGGGCCGGGGTGGGAGGTGGGTTAGCCCTAGTAGGCCTTGACAGATAATACTCACAGCTACAGATGGGTTTGAATGCAGATTGCAGACATTGTGGATGAATTAGTGCTAAACGGAGAGACAGATTGCTCCTATCTCTAGGAGAAAGTAAAGGCTGTTTGACCAAGGTGCGTACAACATGGATGGCAAATTCTTTGATGAGGGAAATACCAAGTACTGTTAAAGGTGCCTCACCAAGAAATTCCTCCTCAACCATGTCAAATATCTGCTCAAGGAATTTCGGCCTCCAAGCCATGCAGACGGTGCCACAAAATGTTCTCTTCTAGGGATATTCTCCTCAGTCGTAAGCACTGAATTGTCCCGCCCACGTGTGGGATTTCCCAAATAAAAAGTATATGTAGGTGGTAGGTGTGTGTGTGTGTGATATATATATATATATATATATATATATATATATATGTATGTATGTGTATATTTATATATATATATATATATATATATGTGTGTGTATATATATATATATATATATTGTATATTTATAAATATACACACACACACACACACACAATCATACCATAACAGACTGAGAAGTTATATGTATATACATACAGAAAAAGTTAGGTCTTTCAAAAATGGCCAAATATCATTTGTTTTATTTTAAAAATCATATCCGAATTGTGGAAATACAAATATGGTAAAGCAATTAAAAGTATCTGTCACAAACCTATTTTTTTTAAATGGAAAAACTAAAGGAAATGCAGGCACATTGTAGAATATACACTGTGCTGCTAGAGCATTAAACTATCTCTGTATCTTTAAGGGTTCGCCCCGTGCTCCAGTGTCTCATCAGGCACCAGAGGTGGCAGTCAGGTGAGTTCTTTTTTTTCCGGCTTCTGTCAGCCGGATCCTGGAGCATTGAGCTTAGCCTTGCTCTGTTGTCTCATCGGGCATCAGTGTGGACAGTTAGGTCAGTTCATATTTCCGGCTTCTGCCAGCAGGATCCTGGAGCACTGAGATTGGCCTTGCTCCAGTGTCTCATCGGGCACCAGAGGTGATTGTTAGGTCAGCTCATTTTTCTGGCTTCTGTCAGGAGGATCCTGGAGCACGGAGCTTGGCCTTTCCTAGCTTTATTTATTTTTAAATCAGTTTTTGAAAGCTTTCTTAGATGTTTTCACTCAACATCCCCTAGGACTAGGATGATATTCCACTCTTATATGACAGAAGTTTTTCAGTTTCTCCTGTCAAAATGCCTTCACTCTTTGTGAAGTGCCCTAACTGTGGCAAGACAAAACCCCATTCAGACATTTACAGTCTCTGCATAGTATGCGTTCCCGAAGACCATCGTCCAGAAGATTGCTAACCCTCCAGGAAGATGTCAAAGCGAACCTTGAATTAGAATATGACTGATGGGGCTTCAAGAGAGGCGTCAAGACACAGCCTCAGGATGTCAGTAACCGGTAACTAGGTAAATTGCCACCTACATCTGTACACTCTTCCCGCGCTACAGGCTACCCAGGAGGTAGATCTGAAAAGTGCAAAATGGCTTGTGAAAAATGCTGTTACTGATCAATATCGAGACCTAGGATATGAAGGACAGGTACTTTGGCGACTTGCTCGTCTTCAAGAAGAGGATCTTCACTGACACTGTCGAGACATTATTGTAAGTCAGCGTTGAGACTTGGAAAAATCTTCCATAAAAGTTCAACTTGCAGGTGTGACTGCATATAGGAAATCTCCTTCACAAACCATTTTCTTCAAAGTATCAGTAATAAAGTATTTCTTAGAAGAGATTAAAAAGGTTTTTCCTCCTTTTACGTTTCCTTTCTTTCGATGGGAACTAAATATACTCCTTTCAAAATTAATGGGTCCTCCTTTTGAACCCTTTCACTAGGTTACTTTATAGCATTTATAATGGAAGACAGCTTTTCTAGTTGCTATTTCTTATTTTCTTCTAAAAGTAGTTTCAACCAGACCGTTTCCTCACCAGAGTTCTTCCCAACCCCCTCTACTCCAGCAGGATAGCCCTTCATTTCTTGGATGTGAAAAGAATATTAAAATTCTATTTGAATAAAACAAATTAAACCAATCTGATCATCTATCTGTGAACTATGGACCTCTTAGAACTGGATTTTCTACTTCTAGGCAATTCATTTGTAGACGGATTGTTTCTTGCATAATTCTCTTTTACCAGTTAGCAATTACATATGTGGTTGGTATACCTAAGGCTCTTTCAAGAAGAGGAAAGGCAGCACCTGTGGCATTTTTAAGAACTACACCGGTTTAAGAAGTCTTTAATGCTGCTACATGGTGATCACTATATACCTTTACCAGGCATTATTGCCTGGATTCCGATTCCAGGGCTGATGCACAAGTAAATCAAGCCTCTTTAAAGAATCTGTTTGCATAATAAGAGGAATTTTCTGTATTTCATGTTTTTCTCTTCAAAGGTTAGGTGATTGGATAAGCTTGCTAATCTGTTCAGTGCTTATGATTATTGATGAGAATCGTCTGGAAGAGAAGGACAAGTTTCTTATCTGTAATCCTGGTTGTCCTCCAGAGGAGCACTCATCAAATGCCTAAGCAAAGCCCCTTATCCTCCCCACTGGACAATGATTAAATACAGAATTTGCTCTTTTAAGATAATTTCTTTATCAATTTAATAATAAAGGAACCTGTCTCCTTTTGTGTCTGATGGGACACTGGTGCAAAGCTGAATCCTTGAAGGAGGAGTGTCAGTCTAATACCCTAGCTGCATAGACAAGCGTTTACAATTTGCCTACAATTCCTTTAGTTTTTCCATTTTAAAAAGAGAGGTTTTTCTAATAGTTTTTTCATATCTATATGTTCGATGGCATCTGTCGCTACGCATGTTTTGCAATAGCTCGCCATCTGGTGTTGGGCCGGAGTGTTACAAGTTGTTTTTCTTCGAAGAAGTCTTTCGAGTCACGGGACCGAGTGACTCCTCCTTTGGTGTCCATTGCGCATGGGCGTCGACTCTATCCTCGTTTTTTTTTTTTCCGCCATCGGGTTCGGACGTGTTCCTGTCGCTCCGAGTTTCGGAACGGAAAGATAGCTAAATTCGGAAGATTTTCGTCGGTATTGTTGCGTTCGGGATCGGCGTAGTTAAATTCAACACCGCATCGAAGATCGAAGAGCTCCGGTGCCCTTCGGGGTAGTTTTTCGATCCCCCGTCGGGGCCTGGTCGGCCCGACCGCGTGCTGAAGAACGCCGATGGAACGGACCCCGTTCCGTTTCTGTCCCAAATGCCACAACAAGTACCCCTATACAGACCAACACTTGGTCTGTAACCTGTGCCTGTCACCTGAGCACAGTGAAGACACATGCGAGGCCTTTCGTGCGTTCCGGTCCCGAAAAACACTCCGAGACCGTCGAGCCAGAAGACTTCAAATGGCGTCCGCGCCGACAGCCCACCGAGAGTTCGAGGAACAAGAAGAGGAAGGTACCTTCTCGATCCACGAATCGGACTCCGAGGAATTCGATGACCCACAAACCGTGAGTAAGACGTTGAAAACAACACATAAGAAGATTGACAAGGCCCAGGGGACGCCACTGCCACCAGGCCATGGCTCGACCCATAAATTCGGTGACCGACCGTCGGCACCGAAAAAGGCCCAAACAGTGCCGAGACAGTCCGACTCCGGTCGAGACACCGGTACGCAGCCTTCTCGGGACCGAGAAAGTGCTGGAGACAAGCATCGACACCAAGATAGCGGTGTAGACACGGCTCGACGCCGAGACAGCGGCACCGACGAAGATCGACGCCGAGAGGTTTCGGCCCCGAAAAAAAGAAAAGTCAGCTCGGAGCCGAAAAAATATGCAGACAGGGTTTCGGTGCCAAAACAACCTGCAACCGACCCAGTTTCAGGCTCTTATACAGAGGAGCATTCACTAACCTCCCAAATGCGAAAGCATAGGTTCGAGGAAGAGCTGCAATCTACCGATGTAGACCATACGCAAAAGCGTATCTTCATACAGGAGGGAACAGGGAAAATAAGCACCCTTCCCCCTATTAGAAGAAAGAGAAGACTGGAGTTCCAAACTGAACAAACACCACAAACAAAGGTGGTGAAAAAGGTTACTCCACCACCCTCTCCTCCACCTGTAATTCACGTCTCACCAGCACAAACTCCATCACATTCCCCAGCTCTCACCACCATGAGCCAGGGTGACCAGGATCAGGACGCATGGGACTTATACGACGCCCCAGTGTCAGATAACAGCCCGGAGGCATACCCTACGAAGCCATCTCCACCAGAAGACAGCACTGCTTATTCTCAAGTGGTGGCTAGAGCAGCACAATTTCACAATGTAAGCCTCCACTCAGAACAGGTCGAGGATGACTTTTTATTCAACACCCTCTCCTCCACCCACAGCTCCTACCAAAGCCTGCCTATGCTCCCTGGTATGCTCCGGCACGCAAAAGAAATTTTTAAGGAGCCGGTCAAAAGTAGGGCAATCACACCAAGAGTGGAAAAAAAGTATTAGGCGCCCCCTACAGACCCTGTTTTCATCACTGCACAGCTGCCACCAGATTCCGTCGTTGTAGGAGCAGCTAGGAAAAGGGCCAACTCCCACACATTTGGGGATGCACCACCCCCGGATAAGGAAAGCCGCAAGTTCGATGCAGCTGGAAAGAGAGTCGCAGCACAGGCTGCAAACCAGTGGCGCATCGCCAACTCTCAAGCACTACTTGCGCGCTATGACAGAGCCCATTGGGATGAGATGCAACACCTCATTGAACATCTACCCAAAGACCTACAAAAAAGGGCAAAGCAAGTGGTTGAGGAAGGTCAAAACATTTCAAACAACCAGATACGCTCCTCCATGGACGCAGCAGACACAGCTGCAAGGACAATTAATACATCCGTGACCATCAGAAGGCATGCATGGCTACGAACGTCTGGGTTTAAACCAGAGATACAGCAGGCAGTTCTCAATATGCCTTTCAATGAAAAAGAACTGTTCGGTCCAGAAGTGGACACAGCGATAGAAAAACTTAAAAAGGACACGGACACTGCTAAAGCAATGGGCGCACTCTACTCCCCGCAGAGCAGAGGAAACTACGGCACCTTCCACAAGACACCCTTTAGAGGGGGGTTTCGGGGTCAGGCCACACAAGCCAGCACCTCACAGGCAACACCGTCCAGTTACCAGGGACCGTACAGGGGAGGCTTTCGGGGCCAATACAGAGGAGGGCAATTCCCTAGGAATAGGGGAAAATTTCAAAGCCCCTAAACCCCTGCAACTAAGCAGTGACTCACATGTCACTCATCCCCTCCACACAACACCAGTGGGGGGAAGAATAGGTCATTATTACAAAGCATGGCAGGAAATCACTACAGACACTTGGGTTCTAGCAATTATCCAACATGGTTATTGCATAGAATTTCTACAATTCCCTCCAAACATACCACCAAGAGCACAAAATTTATCACAACATCATTCCGAGCTCCTGGAGACAGAAGTTCAAGCACTGTTGCAAAAGAATGCAATCGAATTAGTACCAAACACACAATTAACACAGGAGTTTATTCACTGTACTTCTTAATACCATAGAAGGACAAGACGCTAAGACCAATCCTAGACCTCAGGATAGTAAACACATACATCAAATCAGACCACTTTCACATGGTCACACTACAAGAAGTGCTACCATTGCTCAAACTACACGACTACATGACAACCTTAGACCTCAAAGATGCGTATTTCCATATACCAATACATCCATCGCACAGGAAATACCTAAGGTTTGTATTCAAAGGAATACATTACCAATTCAAAGTATTGCCTTTCGGTTTAACAACAGCACCAAGAGTCTTTACAAAATGTCTAGCAGTAGTCGCTGCACACATCAGAAGGCAGCAAATACATGTATTCCCGTATCTAGACGACTGGCTAATCAAGACCCATTCGTTATCAAAGTGCTCACACCACACAAATCAAATCATACAAACCCTCTACAAACTGGGGTTCACCGTCAACTTCGCAAAATCAAACATCCTGCCGTGCAAAGTACAACAGTACCTAGGAGCCATAATAAACGCAACAAAAGGAGTAGCCACTCCAAGTCCACAAAGAATTCAAAACTTCAACAACATCATACAACGCATGTATCCAACACAAAAGATACAAGCAAAGATGATATTACAACTCCTAGGCATGATGTCTTCATGCATAGCCATTGTCCCGAACGCAAGACTGCACATGAGGCCCTTACAACAGTGCCTAGCATCACAATGGTCACAAGCACAGGGTCACCTTCTAGATCTGGTGTTAATAGACCGCCAAACTTACCTCTCGCTTCTATGGTGGGACAATATAAATTTAAACAAAGGGCGGCCTTTCCAAGACCCAGTGCTCAATACGTAATAACAACAGATGCTTCCATGACAGGGTGGGGAGCACACCTCGATCAACACAGCATACAAGGACAATGGAACGTACATCAAACAAAACTGCATATAAATCACCTAGAACTGCTAGCAGTTTTTCAAGCACTAAAGGCTTTCCAACCAATAATAGTTCACAAATACATTCTCGTCAAAACAGACAACATGACAACAATGTATTATCTAAACAAGCAAGGGGGGGACACACTCAACGCAGTTGAGCCGGTTAGCACAAAAGATATGGCATTGGGCAATTCACAACCAGATTCGCCTAATAGCGCAGTTTATCCCAGGGATTCAGAATCAACTCGCAGACAATCTCTCTCGAGATCACCAACAGGTCCACGAATGGGAAATTCACCCCCAAACTCTGAACACTTACTTCAAGCTCTGGGGAACACCTCAGATAGACTTGTTTGCGACAAAAGAGAACGCAAAATGCCAAAACTTTGCATCCAGATACCCACACAGGCAGTCCCAGGGCAATGCCCTATGGATGAACTGGTCCGGGATATTTGCCTACGCTTTTCCTCCTCTCCCTCTCCTTCCTTATCTGGTAAACAAACTCAGTCAAAACAAACTCAAACTCATATTAATAGCACCAACTTGGGCAAGGCAACCCTGGTACACAACGCTGCTAGACCTATCAGTAGTACCACACATCAAACTGCCCAACAGACCGGATCTGTTAACTCAACACAACCAACAGATCAGGCACCCAGATCCAGCATCGCTGAATCTAGCAATCTGGCTCCTGAAATCCTAGAATTCGGACACTTACAACTTACACAAGAGTGTATGGAAGTCATAAAGCAAGCCAGAAGGCCATCCACCAGGCACTGCTATGCAAGTAAATGGAAGAGGTTTGTTTGCTACTGCCATATTAATCAAATCCAACCATTACACGCAACTCCAAAAGATGTAGTGGGTTACTTGCTTCACTTACAAAAATCTAACCTAGCTTTCTCTTCCATTAAAATACACCTTGCAGCAATATCTGCATACCTGCAGACTACCTATTCAACTTCCCTTTATAGGATACCAGTCATTAAAGCATTCATGGAGGGCCTTAAAAGAATTATTCCACCAAGAACACCACCTGTTCCTTCATGGAACCTAAATGTTGTCCTAACTAGACTTATGGGTCCACCTTTTGAACCCATGCACTCCTGCGAAATACAGTTCCTAACCTGGAAGGTTGCATTCCTCATCGCCATTACTTCCCTAAGAAGAGTAAGCGAGATTCAGGCGTTTACAATACAAAAACCTTTTATACAACTACACAAGAATAAGGTCGTCCTAAGGACTAATCCTAAATTTTTACCAAAGGTTATTTCACCGTTCCATCTAAATCAAACAGTGGAACTTCCAGTGTTCTTCCCACAGCCAGATTCCGTAGCTGAGAGGGCACTACATACATTAGATGTCAAAAGAGCATTAATGTATTACATTGACAGAACTAAAAACATCAGAAAGACTAAACAACTATTTATTGCATTCCAAAAACCTCATGCAGGAAACCCAATATCAAAACAAGGTATAGCCAGATGGATAGTTAAATGCATCCAAATCTGCTACCTTAAAGCTAAACGACAGCTGCCCATTACACCAAGGGCACACTCAACCAGAAAGAAAGGTGCTACCATGGCCTTTCTAGGAAACATCCCAATTCAAGAAATATGTAAGGCAGCCACATGGTCTACGCCTCACACATTCACCAAGCACTACTGTGTAGACGTGTTATCCGCACAACAAGCCACAGTAGGGCAAGCCGTATTAAGAACATTGTTTCAGACTACTTCCACTTCTACAGGCTGAGCCACCGCTTTTGGGGAGAGAACTGCTTACTAGTCTATGCAAAACATGCATATCTACAGCGACAGATGCCATCGAACTGAAAATGTCACTTACCCAGTGTACATCTGTTCGTGGCATCAGTCGCTGTAGATTCGCATGTGCCCACCCGCCTCCCCGGGAGCCTGTAGCAGTTCGGAAGTTACCTTCAACTATTTGTATATATATCATTTCAACCTTATATAGGTACATACTTAGTCACTCCATTGCATGGGCACTATTACTACAATACAACTCCTACCTCACCCTCTGCGGGGAAAAACAATCGAGGATAGAGTCGACGCCCATGAGCAATGGACACAAAAGGAGGAGTCACTCAGTCCCGTGACTCGAAAGACTTCTTCGAAGAAAAACAACTTGTAACACTCCGGCCCAACACCAGATGGCGAGCTATTGCAAAACATGCGAATCTACAGCGACTGATGCCACGAACAGATGTACACTGGGTAAGTGACATTTTCATTCCACAATTGGGATATACCTTTTAAAAATAAGGCATAAATTAAATGTGGCCATTTTCTGATGGACCAGGATCTATTCATCGATATACATATCTAATATATATGTGTAGACCATATGTATACATATATACACACATACGTGTGTGTGTATATATATATATCTATATCTATATATATATCCAAGAAAGAAGTGACTCAAACAGATGATCTCACTAAAGAACAAAAATATATTTCTACTACAACGTTTCAGCTTCCGCCTTCCTCGGGTAGTACAAGATGGTTTGCTCAGTGGCTGCACAGCTGACACTGGTGGATTTTCAAAAAGCATCATGAGTGAAGATTCCAATTGGAATGTGGAATCAATGCAGTCCTGAGACCTCTTAGATATGCAGAAATCAAGTGGTATTATCAGTGATGTTCAGTCCATCTGGATGCAGTGATTTTAAACGGTTCATCCAGAAATTTTCTCTGATGTCCAGTAGTTCTTCCTTTAAAACATGTTCCACAGGGAAAATCTTCAAATCTGATAGTAAATGGTCCACAAGGTTAAAATGGTTGGCTTCAGGCTGGTCAAGTTTCTTGTTAATTATTGCCGATTTGTGGTTCCTGAATCGTGTACGGAGGTCATTCGCAGTTTGACCTACGTATTGTTTTTTACAGCTTTGACATTGGCACTGAATCACATAAATAATGCATCTAGAGCGACATGTAAGATGCTGTCTTATTCCATAGGTCCTTTTTGTAACACAGCTAGTTACTGATGATGTTTGTAAAAGGTATTCACATGTGATGCACCTTTTGGAATCCCAGCAATGAACTCCTGCATTTGTTACAGCTTGCTTAAGTTCAGCTCTCACAATAAGTGATCGTAAATTAGGAGCTCTGCGGTAAGCAATGACTGGCGGTTTTGGAAAAAGCTTTTGCAATTTTTCACAAGTAGATAGTAAGGGAAAAGTTGTTTGTATTATATTTCTGTAGTTGGGAGCTGATGGATGATAGTCAACCACAAAAGGGATTCTGTCACTTTTGTTTCTTCTGTTGTTATTCCAAATAAATGCTTCCCTGGGTAACTGCAAAGACTTGTCAATTTGTTGCAGAATGATATGCAGAGGATAGCCTCGCTTTTTAAATAATCTAACAAGCTCCTGTAGATGGCCTTTACAAGTGTCTTCATTGCTGCAGATGCGTCTTATTCTGAGTGCTTGGCTGTAGATAATGCTGAGTTTAGTGTGGCGTGGGTGACATGGTGGTGTCCAGGGGACCCGAATGCCATCAGGGAGCTGAGATTTTAAGTCATGTTTGCTAAGGACCACAGTGAAACTCCTAGGTGAACTCTCACTTTCAAACATAAATTACCCACTAGGTAACGCTTTCCTGTGAGAGCTTTCCCCAAAAAGCACAAGAAGTTTTCCTCTGTGCCCAGGCACTACAAGAAGGATTGCACTACCACAGGTCCTGTAACAGCACACCTTTGAGAGATAATATGCTATCTATGGGAGTTTCAAATTGTGAGGCCCTGGTAGCAGTCAGCCTAGTAGCCATCGACAACTCAAGTACGCTCACCCAAGGACCTTTGGGTTTGTGGTGGAGGTTGGTGTTAATGGGAGGACGTTTCTGGCAATAAGGGACAATACCTTTTCCTGGATGTAGAATGCTGGGTTCTAGTTGCAATAGCCTCCCCCAACACACTCACTCACTCACTCCCTCACGCCCTCACTCACTCACTCCCTTGTTGGTGCAACTTTGACTGAATTGTACTTGATTCCTGCTAACAAGGTTGCCAGTGTTCCTTCCCCAAAACAAGACACCTGGGCACTTGATCCCCGAGTGACCAGGCCCCTTAGCACCTCTGTGTTTCCCTAGTATATGGTACCCCTGGTACATGGTTACTGAAGAGTGGCCCCTAAGAGCTGCAGCACAACTTGTGCCACTCTATGGGACTCAGCACCAACCTCATGCAGACTGCGTGACAAAGTGCTCCCAAAAGTGAAAACACAACATGGCACGCTCTCTTGTGTGCCATGTCCCCCAAAGCACTGCCAGTAATATTTGTAGTTCACCCCTATAGCAGGCCTTACACCCCTGCGGCAGGGTGCACTAAATTACATGTGTGGGCAGATCTGCAAGATCAGATATGCCCCTGCTATGTCTTTGTCGATTCTTAGACATAGTAAGTGTGCAGGGAAGCCATTTTAAATACAGGTGCTGGACACTGGTCAACACAAGTTCCCTAGCTACATGATGGTTTCACTGAAATTAGGGATGTTTGGTATCAAACATCTCATATTAATAAACCCTCACTGATTCCAGTGATGGATTTATTAATACATGCACCCAGAGGGCACCTTAGAGATGCCACCTGAGAACTTACCAACTGCTGGTGGGCTCACAGGTTAGTTCCAACCAGCCTGCCACCAACAGACGATAATCTGACCCCCAAGTATGAGAATCTTTGATCTCTGGAGGTCAGAAACTAAAGTCTGCACTGGCAGGGGCGTTAACACACCCCTCCCAACAGGATGACTGACATCTGCGTTCCAAGGCTGGGAGCTTCAAAGAAGCCCACCGCCTTTGTTATGCAGAACTGGCTATCCTCAGAGGAAGCTGACCCTCCTGCCTCAGAACCCATCTGCACTTGGACATGCGGGAAAATTAGCTATGTAGGAGGTTTTGTGTTTCCAGGCCTGACACACCACTAGGGTGGCCAGCCTGAAGTGGACACAGCCTCAGGAATTCCTCCATTTTGTGTGTGGTGGAATTTAGGAACGCTGGACAGGGTGATGCCCACTCCCCACAGGAAGTGGTAATCTAGGGGGTGTAGTGTCCCCAAGGGTCAGTAGCCCATTGGTTACTACCCTTCACTCCTCTTAACGCCCCCTAAATTTAGTTTTTAGGCGACCCTCTGATACCAGGACCTCAGATCTTCACTGGATAGAAATGAGGGAGTGGACAAAAAGCCTGTTGAACCCTAGAATGGAGGAGCACGACTGACTTGGTGCCTAGCCTACCTGCTGTACCCAACCCTCGAGGAGCAACAGACCTGTCCTGTAGCTGCAGCCTCCAAGAACTGGGGAGAGTTCCCATTGAAGTGAATGGAAGACCCGACGCCGTAACTTCCCTATGCACCAGGGCCTCCTAAGGTGACCTGTTGGTGTGCCCCATACTCTCCTTAAGTCCTGGAGAGCAGTCCGGCAAGTTGCTGTGAAGTGCCCGAATGCAGTACATGTTTTCCCCACATTAGATAACACTACTGTGCCCAAAAATTGCACTGTCAACTTTTAAAAACTGTAAAAATGCCTATCTCAAAAAGTACTCACCTGATTTCGGTGATCTTGGTTTCTAAATGTATATAAATATGTTTTTTTTGTTTTTAATTGATGTCAGATTTCTTTATTGAGTGTGTATCCCAATTAGTACACGAGTGTGTGCCCTACAAGCTTAGCACTACCCTCTGATATGCCTAACTGCTTGGCCATGCTACCAAAAAACAGTATTTGGGATGCCACTTGTGCCTCTGTGATACCTCCGGGGTTTGCTTGGACTCTTTGTACAGTGTACCTCATTTTGTTCCACTATATAAAGAGCCATCTTCCTACCCTGGACTATAATTGAGAGAGAGAAGATCATACCGGACGACATTGTCCTTGCTTCCAGTGGTATCAGTCTAGTTTTCTTTGGTGATGATGTGGAAAACTGCTTGCCAGTGTTTGGATTTCCATACTTAGTGTCTCATGACTGCCAACACAAGATTGAGGTAAACCACTATGAGTTGCAGAAGGTGAATATTTTGTAGAATTTAACTATCTTGGTTTGTGTGTGCTTTCGTCTTTGCTGTCATTCCTGAAAAAAGCTTTGAGGGTGGGTGGGTAACACAAGTTGACACTGAAGAGGTTAATTGCTTGCTGAGCATGGTTAATGTTGGTTAAACCTTAAATGTTGAGTGAGCCAAAGCTTAAATTAACTGGTGGTATTCCCAATAGCTTAATCAGACCATGCCTCTGCTGTATCCTGTAAGGGCTGCAAGTAATGTCTTCTCATTTCCTTGTGTTCCATAGTTACCTCAAACGGTTTAAGGTAATGAAGCCCAAAGTGCTGAGGAGCTGGTGTCGGCAAATCTTGAAGGGCCTGCAGTTCCTCCATACACGGACACCCCCTATCATTCACCGAGACCTTAAGTGTGACAATATCTTCATCACAGGCCCTACTGGCTCAGTGAAGATTGGTGATCTCGGGCTGGCAACTCTGATGCGGACCTCCTTTGCAAAGAGTGTCATCGGTAAGTAATTCTTAACTGTAAACTGCAAAGTTATTGGGTATCCTGACTTAATAGGAGGCACATTTAAATCACCCATACATGGTAGAGAGGCTCATGTGTTACCTTATGTTGGAGTTCACTAGCCTGATTTTTCTTTGAATGAACAAAAACACAAGTCACAAAGAGAATACTGTTGGACAGAGTTATATGCTGTGACTTAAAAACAATGTTCCTGAAGTGTGTTCGTGGTTAATAAAAACAGCTTAACTAAAACTTAACTCAGCTAGTTTCCTTAGAATATCACCAGCCCAAAAGCAGGAAGAAACATATTTGGAAAAGATTTTTGGTTCCTCTGAAAAATATTCTAATCTGCTTTCTCCAGACTTCCCCAGTTCCCAGCTTGATATATTTGGCATGTTGTTATTCCCTAGCATTGGATCTTTCATAGATTCATGCGATTGAATCATTTCCGTAGTCAAGCTGGGAGCCTCACTGTTGCATTACATTAGCAGAAAACCTGCATTTCAGTAGAAATACATAGAACATTTTATTTAATAAGATATGCACCTCACTCAAAGACTAATCAGATCGGTGTTGTGAATGCACACTACTCCACCTCCAAAGAAGTTACCATACCTCAGGTTTTGTACTGCGAGTTCTTTGGAAGGGAAACCCATTAAGAGCACTGCTCAGAACTTTTCATATTCTTTGGAAATTCGACCTTTTCATGCAAAACCACTACTGATAAAGCTATTGGTACTTTTTCCTTTAGGATTTTAGCTTGGAAGTTAATTTTCAATAATTTTCATATCATACCTGAGATATCAAAAGATCCTGTTTTTAACCTTGTTTCACATGGTAAGAGACTCTTTCCAATCAGTGTTTGAATGCATGTAGTGCCTGTATCCAAAGCACAAAACGGAAGACTGTAAGATTTGTCATACACTTTGGATAAAGACAATCACTAAAAGGACCATCTCCTGAGGTCACTTCAGAATAAGGTATCTGAAGAACTTTCATCAGGTGAGGAATCGTCACCAAAATGAGAAAAGCCTGTCAAAAGGCATTTGGATAGTTGAATGCTTGCCCAAAAGACCCTGTCTAGATTATCATTAGTAATTGAACCACCTACATAGAATGCTAAAAAATCAGACATGCCCCGATTCTGTTGTCATGAAGACTGCTCACCACTGAACACAGAATTCAAAGTCTCTATGTACGGCCCGTCCAGTTGGAATGGGAGAAAGAGATATAGCTTTGGTAAGTGAATGTCCATATTGGCTGACAGTTCCATCAAGAGCGCAAATTCTTCGCCCTATTCTGGACTTGCGGGATGTCAACCTCTTTCTCAAAAAGGGGAATTTCAAAATGCTCACTCTGGCTCTTGTCTGGAGACTGGATAGTAGCGGACTTGTAGGATGTGTATTTCCATATCCCCTTCCTGCCTGCCCACACACGTTACCTGCGGTTCAAGGTGGGCAACAAGCACTTTCAGTTTTCCGTGGTCCCTTTTGGCCTTACCAGCGCCCGTCGGTGTTCACCAAAGTGATGGTGATAGCAGCTCATCTGTGCAGGTTAGGTGTTTCAGTCTTTCCCTACCGCAATGTCTGGCTGTTGAAGGCTCCTTCGCCCCTGGGAGTCGTCTCCCACCTTCAGACTAAGGCGAACCTCCTGCATTTGCTGGGGCTCACTATAAACTTGCTGAAGTCCCACCAGACCCCTCTCACACGCCCCCTTTTATCAAAGCTGTTCTGGCCACTGTACAGTTTCGGGCCTATCCTCCCGAGTAGCCAGTCCAGGATATTCAGGTTATGATTCGAATGTTTCAGCCTCTATCCAGGATTTCAATGATACAGACTCTGAGGCTGTTGGGACTCATGACTTCCGGCATCCTGTTAGTCGAACATGCCAGATGGCATATGAGGGCTCTGCTGTGGGACCTGAAGTTCCAATGGGCACATCATCATGGAAATCTTAGTGTAAGGAAATGCCTCCTTGGCATGGTTACCCCCTGACTTTTTGCCTTTGCTGATGCCAAGTTATGATTTGAAAGTGTGCTGAGGCCTGCTAATCAGGCCCCAGCACCAGTGTTCTTTCCTTAACCTGTACCTTTGTTTCCACAATTGGCACACCCTGGCATCCAGGTAAGTCCCTTGTAACTGGTACCTCTGGTACCAAGGGCCCTGATGCCAGGGAAGGTCTCTAAGGGCTGCATCATGTCTTATACCACCCTAGAGACCCTTCACTCAGCACAGACACACTGCTTGCCAGCTTGTGTGTGCTGAGGGGGAGAAAACGAGTAAGTCGACATGGCACTCCCCTCAGGGTGCCATGCCAACCTCACACTGCCTATGGCATAGATAAGTCACCCCTCTAGCAGGCCTTACAGCCCTAAGGCAGGGTGCACTATACCATAGGTGAGGGCATAAGTGCATGAGCACTATGCCCCTACAGTGTCTAAGCAAAACCTTAGACATTGTAAATGCAGGGTAGCCATAAGAGTATATGGTCTGGTAGTCTGTCAGACATGAACCCCACAGCACCATAATGGCTACACTGAAAACTGGGAAGTTTGGTATCAAACTTCTCAGCACAATAAATGCACACTGATGCCAGTGTACATTTTATTGTAAAATACACCCCATAGGGCATCTTAGAGATGCCCCCTGAAACCATACCCGACTACCCGTGTAGGCTGACTGGTTTTAGCAGCCTGCCACACACCAGACATGTTGCTGGCCACATGGGGAGAGTGCCTTTGTCACTCTGTGGCTAGTAACAAAGCCTGTACTGGGTGGAGGTGCCTCTCACCTCCCCTGCAGTAACTGTAACACCTGGTGGTGAGCCTCAAAGGCTCACCCCCTTTGTTACAGCACCCCAGGGCACTCCAGCTAGTGGAGTTGCCCACCCCCTCCGGCCACGGCCCCACTTCTGGCGGCAAGGCCGGAGGAGATAATGAGAAAAACAAGGAGGAGTTACTGGCCAGTCAGGACAGCCCCTAAGGTGTCCTGAGCTGAGGTGACTCTGAATTTTAGAAATCCTCCATCTTGCAGATGGAGGATTCACCCAATAGGATTAGGGATGTGCCCCCCTCCCCTCAGGGAGGAGGCACAAAGAGGGTGTAGCCACCCTCAGGGCTAGTAGCCATTGGCTACTAACCCCCCAGACCTAAACACACCCCTAAATCGAGTATTTAGGGGCTCACAGAACCTAGGTAACTAGATTCCTGCAACCTGAAGACGAAGAAGGACTGCTGACCTGAAAGCCCTGCAGAGAAGACGGAGACACCAACTGCTTTGGCCCCAGCTCTACTGGCCTGTCTCCCCACTTCAAGAAAAACTGCAACAGCGACGCGTTCCACAGGGTCCAGCAACCTATGAAGCCTCAGAGGACTACCCTGCATCTGCAAGGACCAAGAACTCCCGAGGACAGCGGCTCTGCTCCAAGAAAGAAGCATCTTTGCAACAAAGAAGCAACTTTGAAAGAACACACGTTTCCCGCCGGAAGCGTGAGACTTTGCACTCTGCACCCGACACCCCCGGCTCGACTTGTGGAGAAACAACGCTACAGGGAGGACTCCCTGGCGACTGCGAGCCCGTGAGTAGCTAGAGTGACCCCCCCCCCCCCTGAGCCCCCACAGCGACGCCTGCAGAGGGAATCCAGAGGCTCCCCCTGACCGCGCGTGCCTGCTTCTAAGAACCCGACGCCTGGTAAGGACACTGCACCCGCAGCCCCCAGGAACTGAAGGATCCGACCTCCAGTGCTGGAGCGACCCCCAGGTGGCCCTCTCCCTTGCCCAGGTTTGTGGCTACCCGAGGAGCACCCCCCTTGCCTGCCTGCATCGCTGAAGAGACCCCTAGGTCTCCCATTGAACTCCACTACAAACCCGACGCCTGTTTGCACACTGCACCCGGCCGCCCCCGTGCCGCTGAGGGTGTACTTTTTGTGTTGACTTGTGTCCCCCCCGGTGCCCTACAAAACCCCCCTGGTCTGCCCTCCGAAGACCCGGGTACTTACCTGCTGGCAGACTGGAACCGGGGCACCCCCTTCTCCATTGAAGCCCATGTGTTTTGGGCACCACTTTGACCTCTGCACCTGACCGGCCCTGAGCTGCTGGTGTGGTAACTTTGGGGTTGCCCTAAACCCCCAACGGTGGGCTACCTTGGACCCAACTTTGAACCCTGTAGGTGGTTTACTTACCTGCAAAACTAACAAACACTTACCTCCCCCAGGAACTGTTGAAAATTGCACTGTCTAGTTTTAAAATAGATTATTGCCATTTGTGTGAAAACTGTATATGCTATTTTGCTAATTCAAAGTTCCTAAGTGAAATACCTTTCATTTAAAGTATTGTTTGTAAATCTTGAACCTGTGGTTCTTAAAATAAACTAAGAAAATATATTTTTCTATATAAAAACCTATTGGCCTGGAATTGTCTTTGAGTGTGTGTTCCCCATTTATTGCCTGTGTGTGTACAACAAATGCTTAACACTACCCTCTGATAAGCCTACTGCTCGACCACACTACCACAAAATAGAGCATTAGAATTATCTCTTTTTGCCACTATCTTACCTCTTTCTGCCACTATCTTACCTCTAAGGGGCACCCTTGCACTCTGTGCATGCTATTTCTTACTTTGAAATAGTACATACAGAGCCAACTTCCTACACTTAGTGACACAGTTCAGATCTTGGAGGGAACTGCTAAAGATCTGCAGTGATGGTTAATGGACTGCGATTGGGTCAGAGGCAGACTCCTCTCCATTCCGCAACCAGAGTTTACAGTAGTGATAGATGTATCACTTCTGGGATGGGGTGGCCAGATGGGAGAGGTGGAGTTCAGAGGTCTCTGGTGGAATATGGACTCCATATCAACTTACAGGAACTCCGGGCGATCCGACTGGCATTGAGAGCATTTCTTCCTGTTGTAAAAGGGAAGATGGTGCAGGTGTTCACGGACAACACCTCTGCAATGTGGTACTGCAACATGCAGGGTGGTGTGGAGTCGTGGACCCTTTGTGAAGAGGCCTTGTGTCTCTGGACATGACTGGAACAGCAGGGCATAACCCTGGTGGTTCAACACCTGGCAGGTTCTCTGAACTCCAGGGCAGACAAACTCAGCTGTCGATGCCTAGAGGATCACGACTGGTGTCTCCACCCGGAGGTGGGACAAGGACTCTTTCAGCAGTGGGGAAAGCATTGGTTAGATCTGTTTGCCACCGCAGACAACACGCAATGTCAGCAGTATTGGGCGTTGGAGTTTCCAAGGTGGCACTCACTCGGTAATGCTTTTAGTCATGAGTGGTGTTCAGGCCTCCTGTACACCTTTCCGGCCATACCACTTCTGTCCAGAGTTCTCACAAAGATCAAGTATGACTGGGCCCAAGTAATCCTGGTGACTCCTGACCGGGCAAGGAGAGTCTTGTATCCTGAGCTTCTGAAAATGAGCATCGATCCTGTGATCAGGCTGCCCCTTCAGGAAGATCTTCTGTTGCAGCAGTAGGGGAAGGTCCTCCAATTGAACCTGTTCTGCGCCTTCATGCGTGGAGATTGAGTGGCTGCAGTTGATAGCCTTCGACCTTCCTCCCGAAATCTGTAAAGCAATTTTGGCAGCCAGGCATCCCTCCAATAAGACGGTACACACCTGCTGTTGGAATCGTTTTGTACATTGTACAGAAAGATTTATTGCTCCTGTTTCTGCTTCTCTCTGTCTCTGACATTCTTCGCTTTATCCTATCCCTTGCCCAGCAGGGTTCTGCCTTGTGCTCTCTCATAGGCTAACTTTCTGCCTTACCAGCGTTCCTTCAGCTGCCTGATCAGCCTTCTTTATTCAAAACACCCATTGTACATAGATTTCTCAAAGGGCTTGTACATATGTTTCCCCCTACGCCCTTTGTTATGCTTCAGTGGGACTTGAATCTGGTTCTCACATTTCTTGTGTGCTCCCTTTGAGCCACTGCACAACTGCCCCCTCTGACTGCCCACCATCAAGACAGCCTTCTTAGTGGCAATAACATCTGCCAGGAGGGTGAGTGAGATGCAGGCTCTCTCATCTAAGCTGCAATATCTCATAATGTTCCTGAACAAGGTGGTACTTCAAACTTTTGAGACTTTCCTCCCCAAGGTGGTGACCCCATTTCACCTGGGTCAGAACATCAACCTGCCCACCTTCTTTGCTCCACCGCCTCCCTCTAAAGAAGAGGAGCGACTCTACCGACTGGACCCAAAAAGAGCGTTGTCGTTCTACCTTGACCGCACAAAAGAGTTCTGGGTGGATGAACAAAAAGGTTGGGCAGTGCAGAAGTCAACCATTTTGCGCTGGGCCGTTCTCTGCATTAAAATCTGCTGCAGGCTGGCAAAGAAGCAGCCTCTTGGGGGCTTGAGAGCTCATTCTACGAGGGGCAAGGCTGCTACCACTGCGTTAGCCAAGGTGTTCCAGTCCTGGACATCTGTCAGGCTGAAACGTGGGCATCCTTGCACAAGTTCACAAGACATTACTGCCTGGACAATAAGGTCTGTAGAGATGGGCATTTTGCCAGTTTGCTCCTACAGGACTTACGAGTGTAAAGAAGATCTGTCCGCAGCCCACTGCCAGGTGGTTATGGCTTGGGTATCTGTTCTAAAGTAAGTAATCTGCAGCTAGAAGTCTCTATCCGATGAACAAGTTACTTACCTTTGGTAACGCATTATCTAGTAGCATCTCTATCTAGCTGCAGATTCCTTACACCCACCCATGCCTCCCTGCTCTGTGGACACGTTTATATAGGGTCAGGGATTGCCCCTAGTTTTTTGCACACACAAGCTGTTAGTTTGTTCCATGGCTCTGTGCTTCTGGTGTGGAAGTTATTGGAAAATAAACTGACATACGCATGCTTGGGTGGTGCCTTTATAGGCGACCGTGACATCACAGATGGCTCCAACGAGCCAGACGCCACGCGGATCCGAGGGACACCACCCGATGACACGCACAAGGGTATTGCTTAGCAAAAGTTCCGGATTCCAAGCTGACGCCAGGAAATTCTAGGGTCAGGAATCTGCAGCTAGATAGTCTCTACCAGATAATGTGTTACTGAAGGTAAGTAACTTGTTCAACAAGACAATATTTTAAACCAACAAGAATGGAGGAACAAACTCGTAGACACTCTCAGAGAAGGCGCATCATCTATGGACCTGTGTCACTGCATTTTGCTAACTCCATGCAATCTCCTGTGAATCAACAACACATGGCAGATGCTCTTAGCAGAACAGCCAGTGTCAGTTAAGAGTGGGAGTTTCATCAGGTCATTGCTGGCATGGTTTTCTTGAAAATAGAGTCCGTCAACGCTAGGTAACTGATAAACTCCACAGAACAAGAAATGCTGGCTGCATAGTCCCAAGACATTTACATATGTTTCTCACCACTTCTGCTCAACCACACTTTCCAATGGGCAGCGGGCAGACAAGGAATATCACCACAGTTCAGGATCTCTTTGTCACCATAGCACTTGCATAATTGAGGTTCTCACGCTCATATTCTCTCTCCTAGAATCATTAAGCAGTTTACTAAAGAACCCTTCAAAGCTTATCTGCCATTGAGGCATGCTTAACTAATGAAACAAACTTTTGAACACAATCATAAAGCAGACATGTAGTACTTGCCTTGGAAGATTGCCCTTTTGTTTGCCTCGAGGTCAGCCAGAAGAGTGCATGAAATGCAGGTGTTCGCAGTTAATGAACTATTTGTGGTGTTTCGGTTGGACAGATTTGTTTGTAGAATGAATCCTCAATTTATAGCAAAAGCCCCCTAAGGTTTTCACCTGATTGAGCCTGTAATATTCAAATCCTTTGTCCAACATCCTACACCTATGATGAAAGAGTTTTACATTGCACCACAATGCTCTTTGGGGTCATTGCTGCACTTAAGTTTCATGTCCTTCTCCAGGGTTGTCATCTTTTATAGATTCACATGCCAACCTCCCTCCACGCGAGACAGAGGTTCTTGCATTTCTTCCTTTTGCACTTATGTTTCAGACATTCTGAGGTTTTGTGGCTTCTAGGGAGTGGAGTTCAGGATGCCTTGACAACATTGGTTGGACTTTTAAATGAGGTGAATGGGATACTAACTGTGCATGTACTCTCCTATGTAAATGTGACCTTAGTCCTGATGTGATGGGAAACCATTCATACTTGTGAAACCATGAAACATACCAGCACTGGTATGGATGTAAGTAACATTTTCATACTCTCCTAAAAACTGAGGGTGCCACTATTAATTTAAATATTCACTTTGTCTTTAAACTGAAAGAAGTCTTTTGGGAACAGGAGTATTTTCCTTGAATGTTTGCCATTTCCTTTAAAGTACAGGTGGCAGCAATTGTTTCTCATCTGTTTTTGACGTAGCACCTTTGTTATTTTTTTCAGGTACCCCCGAGTTCATGGCGCCAGAGATGTATGAGGAGCATTATGATGAATCTGTGGATGTTTATGCATTTGGCATGTGCATGCTGGAAATGGCTACATCAGAATACCCATACTCGGAGTGCCAGAATGCGGCACAGATCTACCGCAAAGTGACCAGTGTAAGTGTCCCCTTCTTCCCCAGTTTGCTATGTCATTGGACTCTACGGTAGCTCGAATGTCTCTTCCCGCATCTCTTCTCGCCAAGCCCCTGGATTGCATCTTGAGTCTGTTCCTGCTCCTACAGCCTCATGAGTTTCTGTGGCTTGTTGCTGTCATACAACAGGAAACACACATTTTACAGAATGTGCTCCTTTTTTAATCACAGTATTTGGTGCACGTATGTTTATTTTCATGTTCCAGCAGACCTTGTTGATTTACACAATATCCATTATTGTCACCCTTTGCCCCTTGGTAACAGGTAGGGAGCCATTAAGAATTCAAGTACGTTTCAAGGTGTGGCTAACTCAGGTTTTCATCTTTCAGCAGTTGCTAAAATGAATTCCATTAATTTGAATAAAAATAGCTGTTAATTTTGTGCAACAGCGTCAAATACTGTAGTAGTCAGCCTTCTCGCAGTTGTTACCAAGTGTCTGATCCCACCTACTACTGTGTGCCCCTCATTTGTTGGAGTGGTTCCGCTACTGTAGCACTTTGTGACCAGTACTTGTGTTTGATTCCATCTTAAAGATATATTTTATGTGCAGGTGATTGTTTTAAGTTATAAGTTATCAGGTACACTGATTTTGAAAGGTATTTGATGTAGTTCATAAAGTAGGTTTTCATTCCTCAAGTCCACTACTGCAACCTGATGACAGGAAGGGTGATGCAGGCGATAAGTGCAAGACCGGGGTTACCACCCCTCATTGCCCTCTCCCTCTTTTCTTGTAGGGCATCAAACCAGCCAGTTTCAACAAGGTTACGGACCCTGAAGTGAAGGAAATAATTGATGAGTGCATCCGGCAGAACAAGTCTGAGCGGTGAGTAGACCGTGCATTTTCTGTGGTCTTCTTGCTTACACGTCCACGTTTGCCTTCAGGAGCTGCACTCACAAGTAGCAATTCAGTTAAGCTTTTGACAGTGGAATTGATAAAATTATATGCTTAAAATTTAGAAGATATTCATTTTATTTTAATGTCTCAATGTTTTCAATGTTTACATCCTGAAAGTTCTTGTTGAGGGGATCTCCATTGATAATCATATGCACTAAATAGTCCTGCCCAAGTGCGGGAATCCCCAGAGCTGCATATTATGTAACATCTTTGCCCTACTTGGGAAAGGCAAGGAAGTACATATTACACAAATGCATAGTTTAGCCGCCAAAAAAGGCTATATTGTCTATTCCATTCATTTAATTTTAAAAGCTTTGTAAAGTCCTGAAATGTCTCTAGAAAGAAAGAAAGGTGACATTTTAAAAGCATTCTTCTCAAACTATATATATATATTTTTTGCTTTTATAGTGAATGAAAGGGAAGGACAGAGTAAGGTACCGCTGTAGGCTGCAGCTATGTTAGAATGAAAATGGACACTGCATCTTTAAGTATCCCATCATTCCCTGTAGGTAGCGGTCACCTCAGTTCTTTTCTCCTGCTCCCACTGACAAGATCTTGCAGCTCTGAGCTTTTTTCTTACGAAAACCTTTCTAAAACCAATCAAAACTTGGTTTGCTTGAAGCCCTTTAGCACTGAGTTTCTTTTCGTATTCTTCCTGACAGTAAACATTTTTTTGCCACTGAAATGCATAATTTTGAAAAGTGTCCAGAATGTGGAAGAAAAATGGCAAAAACTAATCCCCACTGGTTCTGTATCCTGTGTCTGCCAGAATCTCACACCCCCCAGAAGTTGTCAGCACTGCAACTTCCTCTCCATGTGCTCTTTGAGAGAGCATGAGAAGATTTCCCTGCCTGGCCAAGAATAAAGACAATAGCAGCAGGATTACCTTCCTGGAGAAAGCTGTGAGGAGTAAGGAGAGGCTACTCCCTCTAACAGAGAGCTCCTGTCATTCTCTCACAATTCTCTTGCTGGGTTAGATCCAAAAGGAGAAGTCATAGTGAGAAATAATGTCCCCATTT
This sequence comes from Pleurodeles waltl, assembly GCF_031143425.1. NCBI lineage: Eukaryota > Metazoa > Chordata > Amphibia > Caudata > Salamandridae > Pleurodeles > Pleurodeles waltl. Next base: position 10,005,260 of record NC_090449.1, on the reverse strand, counting down.
GACATCACAAAGAGGTGCAGCCACCTGTGATGACTCATTTGCCACTGCCTCCACCACCAGTAAGAGCTTTCTCCAACTAGAACTCTTCCAGGGTTCTACAAGGCCCTCAGCCTGCATTTGTTCCCGAGGGACTCCTGCCAACACATTCCAGATGTCCATACTGACATGCTAGGTTTTGTCATAAGGTCAAAGTTGATATCTCACCAACACCCATAGTGTTTAAGATCGTTCACATTCACAAGTTTGACAGGATTCCACTTTGAGATCATTAAGGACCTGATACACATCCTCATCTACAGGAAGATGCTTCCCTATACCCAACATGCTTGCTGTCCAGGGCTGGTTCCACTTGGAGAACACCTAAATCAAGGAGAAGGAGACCATTCATTTCGAGGGGCTTACCGACATTGAGACACTCTTATGCCTCGGTAGGAAAAACTGGGGGGTGGCTTTTAAGGATGAAGGAACTGAAAGAAATGACACTTTTTCCAGTGATGAGATCTTCTGGGGATGACGTTAATACTTTTCAATAGGCCTTTACAAAAGGGGAAAACAAACTGAATATTTTTCTTTCAGCTCCAACAGATTCTACATCTGTTATTTTTAAGACTTTACACCAACTGTATGTCTGAAGCTCTTTGTTAACATTGTTTCCACAATCCTGAAATATGGAGGAGGTAGACACTTTACCACATATATAGAGCCATGATTGCAGATGTACCTAGGAGTGCGTTTAGGGCAAGGCCTGCATTGGATGAAAAATCTGGGTGCACTTCTAGAAGATGCACAATGGAAAGGGGATCTGTGTTTTGGTGAAGCAGGGGTCGTGTAATGTTCTGATCAAACTAATACATTTCAACAGATGTCACTGATGTCAAAACAGACCCGCAACCTTCCTTCACTTAGCCTGATACTGTGCCTCTGTGCACGAATATTGGGACTTTGTAGTCCGGAGTTTGGAGTGTGTTGAGCAGGTGACAGTGGATCTAAACCCCATGACCTATCTCTTGGGGGCTGTTAGGAGACACAAGGGTATGAAAATGGGATGGAAATTTATGCAACTGGCTCTGCTGCTAGCAAAACGATGGGCTGCCATTTCTTGGATGAGCTCAGTGGGGCCCAGGGAACAGGGTTGGCTCAAAGATGTACAGGAAAGGGCAGTGGCAGAAGAAGGGAAGATCCGTAAGTGTTGGAGGGATGAACGTGCAGAGGAAGACTTGCAAACATGGAGGGGGATCCTCACAAGGCTAGAGGAGGTTGACGGGCCTCTGATAGATGACGGGCCAGAAACTACTGATTAGAATAATACCGCTCACCTTAGGGAGTGGTATACGCTATGGGAGGAAGAATAGAAAAATTTATTTAGGCTGTAATATTCGGTCCCTTTGAACAGAATTACTGCTGAAATAAGATATGTTCGGGAAGGTGGCTCATATGTTTTAGGTTCTCAGTGGTACAGTGTTATTAATGTACTGAATGTTTAGTCAAAACAAATTCTATTAAAAAAAAAACATTGTGTTCAATGACATGTGTGGCTGTTAGATACACATACTTTGCATAAGTCCGCCATCTAGTGTTGGGCTCGGACTGTTACAAGTTGTTTTTCTTTGAAGAATCTCTTCGAGTCACGAGATCGAGTGACTCCTCCTCTCGATGATCGTGCGCATGGGCATCAGGTCCTTTTTTAGGATTGTTTTCTCTCCGCTGTCTGGTTTGGACGTGTATTCTTCTTGCTCCGATATTCCTCTGCTCAGTCTATTCCAAAGTCTCCTTTCCGTCTTTTTCAGCAACGGTATTGTATTTTGATCATGTATTCTCCATCTAACACATTCTAATCAAATTTCTACGTCTGGGTCGGTTTAACAGCCCTTCGGGGCACTAGCACCCTTCTCGGCCTATTACTCCACATGGTGTCAAGAAATGCAGGACTAATGGTGTGCTCTCGAAATTTCCACACACCGATAATCACCAGGTGTGTAACCTCTGCTTGTCCCCGGACCACAAGAAAGAAACCTGCAATGCCTGTCGGTCTCGCCGCTCCAAGAAAACCCTATGAGACCAAAGAATGCGTTTTTTGGAGAGGTCGTCGAAGACACCGGATGACACCCCCGATATCTTTGAGGAAGAGCATGCTCAGGAGGAGATCCACCAAAAAGAGGCTTTTTCCATAGGAGATTCGGACTTCGATGTTAAATCAGACATCGAAAGCCAGCCTTTCACCTCGGCACAACCTGTGAGTACTACCCGAGTCCCCATGTAAAGACTATAAAGAATCAACATATTATGGTCGTTGCTCCACGACTGTTTTGGGCCATGGTCGGATCCGAAAATTACATTTGGATGTCCCACCTTCGGGCTCGGCACTGAAAATAGCCAAGACTAAAACGTCTTCGCCATTGACCTCTGGCTTGGCACCACATTCAGCCTCTGGATCGAGTCGAACCTTCGACCTGAGTGTTTCGGCTCCGATCAAAACAACATCTACCTCTGTTTCGGAGTCAACGGCTTCTGTTAGACAAAAGGCTCAGTTTCGGAATCGAAAATCCCTCCTTCAAAACTTAACGGTGGTGCCTATCCTTGAAACAATGGACGCTTCTCAGCACCAGCTTCATATCAAAAAAGGAACATAACAAATTATTACTTCTCCTTCAGTTCCAATTAAGAGGAAACTTACTTTCCAGGAAACTTTGGATACAGCTCCTCCACCTAAGAAGCTCTCCAAAGACAAGGCTCCAGTACAACCTAGGCCTTCTACTCCACACTCTCCTGTACTTCCTCTTACTCCTCCACAGTCTCCTCCTATTGCGGAGGCACAAGTTTCTCCACAAGGTTCACCAGCACCTGAGGGAGATGACAAGGAAGACTTTGCACAGGACATAGACCCTTGGGATTCTTACGATATAGATCCCATACTCCCAAATGACCCGGATTTGTATCCTGCACGGCCTTTACCTCCTGAAGGTGCAACATCTTATTAGCAGGTCATAGCATGGAAAGCTGCCTGTCATAATGCCCAAGTGCACTCTTAGCCAATTGAGAAAAATTTCTATTTGACACACTGACTTCCAACCACAAGGAAAGCCAATTTCTTCCCATGCTACCAGGCATTCTTATACATGCTACAGACATTTTTAAAGAGCCTGTCAGATCTTGAGTAATTATTCCAAGAGTTGACAAAAAATATAAAGCAGCTCCTATAGACCCCATATACATTAGGTCACTTTTGCCCCCGATTCCATTGTGGCACGTAAGCTTGCCAACAGTCCGTCAACAGGAGATGCACCTCTTCCTGATAAGGAAGGTAAGAAATTAGATGCCGCAGGTAAATGGGTAGCGGCACAAGCAGCCAATCATTGGCGAATTGCCAATTCCCAACCTCTTCTAGCATGATATGTTAAGGTCCACTGGGACGAGATGGAAGACCTTCTCTAGTATGTCCCAGAAGAGCATTGTAAAAGGGAACAGGTGATAGTTTCCGATGGCCAAACCATTTCCAGTATTAAGTGCGTCACTGATGCTGCTGACACAGCCGCACAGGGCATTAATACTAGCATTATTAGAAGACATGCTTGGTTAAGATGCTCTGGGTTCAAGCCTGAAATACAACAGGCAGTACCTAATATGCCTTTTGACAAGGAACATTTATTTGGCCAACAGGTTGACACCACTATAGAGAAACTGAAAAAAGCCATGGGGGCCTTATTCACTGGACCACAAAGGGGAACTTTTCGTCGGCCACAATTTAGGGGAGGCTTCAAGACAACTTGGGCTCAATTTCCTCGGAGCTGATAATTCTTGCATCGGTGCCTAATCTAATTCATGGGTCCCACTCTGTAACTCTGGGCAATAGCTTGCTTAATCTCCACAACGGCCCAGACAGCGCTGGGATGCCTGGCTTCACCTTGGAGGTTGCCCAGGAGTGGGCACCTCACAGGGAAAAGCCAGGAGGGGTTCCACAGCGGTATGCGTACAGCGCCTTGAGACCCTAACGGGTGAGTAGTGCGCTATACCAGTACGAAGTTTAACATCTACTGAGCCTTCCACCTCCCAAACAAAACAAGACGCACTTTCTTTTTTCCTTACAGTGGAGGTTCATTTAGAGGTGCCAATAATATAGGTAGAAGGAAGGCGTCCACCTCGAGAGGTTCTGCCTCAAACACACGCAAGTGACTGGCTACACCTTTCACCAGCGCACACTTCTCCAGTAGGGGGCCAATTACGCCATTTCTATCTCCAATGGTCCAATATCACCATGGATCAATGGGTTCTATCAATTATCCAACATGGTTACTGTCTAGAATGAATTTCCATTCCTCCAAATATCCCCCCTTGCACTCTCAAACTTTTGCACACCCATCTCACTTTCTTAAAGGAAGAGGTACAATTCCCTTCTTCTCTAAGGGGCTTTAGAACCTGTTCCCCTCTCACAGCAAGTGTTAGGAGAATGTTCCCTGTACTTCCTTATGCTAAGGAAATACGGCTCATTAAGACCAATTCGGGACCTCAGATCTCTCAATCTATACATACTTTGAGATTATTTTCACATGGTCACTCTGCAAGTTGTCATTCCCCTATTAAAGCAAAAAAGATTACAGGACAGCATTAGATCTCGAAGATGCTTATTTCCACATTCCCATACATCCAGCATATCGCACATTTGCTCTGTGTTCAGACAGAGGTCAAAAGTCAGTCTTTCTTACAATTAATTTTCCTTCTGACAGTAGAGTTCCAGGAATTTGTACGGTGAACTGTGTGACCTGCTGCTTAGAATGTAAAATAAAAGGATATAGGATGTTAGTCATTTTGATGTTGTGTTTTAGGAAAAACCTAAGTCAACTGTGCAATTATTTCAAAATATATTTCAGTAGTTGTGGAAGCCCTTTTTTATATGTCTGTGTGATGAAAAAATATTGTAATAGGGTGAAAACAAATCGGAACACTTTACATGTTGATGTGCAAAGGATATGCTTTCTGAAACCCAATTTTCACAGATTTTTAATACACTATATGGTTTTATCAGTAAAGCTGCAAGTTAGTGGAGAGGTTTTTGGACATTTCTTGGAAAGTTACTATGTGTAGATGACAATACGTTACCACATCATGGTTTAGTAATATATTTATTAATAATAAGTGTTTAAACAAACTGAGCAACACTCCTGCCCTGATGGCAGTGTTGTTCGTAAACTAAAATAAGTCCTAGGTTATGTAGGCTAGACCTTGAGGGATATGTGGGCTAGCTTCTTGTGATGCATGTAGCAAACTTTAGTCTACTTAATCAGACATAAGAGTGTTTTTTTTTTAAACTTTTTGTACTGCAGAAATGCTGAGCTCACATATTTGAAGGTGCAATCATATGTGAGAATTAAGAAAAAGCAACTCTGTAAACTATTTGCCTATGATCACACAATTTGAGACCTCATCTCAAGTGTCCCTTCTGGTGCAGACAGTTTGGAAGTGGATGATTCACAATCACATTCACTTACTGGCAGAATATCTCCAAGGAATGGACAATGAGTTTGCAGACCTCCTTAGCAGGGTGCAGCAACAAGTCCACGAATGTGAACTTCACCCAGAAGTACTTCACCAATACTGTCACCTCTGGGGAACACCAGAAATAGATCTCTTCGTCTCTTCGCCACCGTAGAAAATTCAAAATACCAAAACTTTGTGTCCAGATACCCACACCCTCAGTCCAAGGGCAATGCTCTGTGGATGAATTGATCAGGGATATTTGCTTACACTTTTCTGCCTCTCCCACTCATTCAGTTTCTGGTTCGAAACTGAGACAGACACCACTCACCATGATCCTTGTAGCTCTCACATGGGCATGCCAACCTTGGTACACAACACTACTGGATCTGTCTGTGGTTACCCACCAGAAAGTTCCCAACAGACCAGACCTGACTCAAAAAAACGTGTTCAAAACAGACATCCAGACCTCAAAACACTCAGTCTTGCAATATCGCTCCTGAAGTCATAGAGTTTGGGTATTTACAACTTACATCAGAATGTATGGACATTCTTAGAGGCACGTAAACCTACAACTAGACAGTGTTATGCTGCAAGATGGAAACGTTTTGTACATTACTGATGACCTGAAAACATTAATCCACTTAGTGTCAGTACAAGACATTATTTGCTACATTTACAGGAGGTAAATTTAGCATACTCGTCTAATAGACTTCACTGAGCAGCCACAGCTTACCTCCAAAACAGACAACATATTCCTTTGTTCAGAATTCCTGTAATTAAAGAGTTTATGGAAGAACTTAGGAGGGTTATTCCACCGAGGGTTCCTCCAGTTTCAGCATGGAACCTTAATATTGTCCTCACTAGACTTATGGGTCTACCATTTGAACCAATGCATTCCTGTTCTTTGCAATTTCTTTCATGAGGACTTGATTTTTAAGTGAATATTACTTCTCTATGAAGTGTAAGTGATTTACATGCTTTCACTTTAGAAGAACCTTTTTTTCCAAGTACATAGAGATAGAGTACTCCTTAGGACCAAACCTACATTTTCCCAAAAGTAGTTTCACCACTTCACATTAACCAATCTGTTGAGTTACCTGTCTTTTTCTCCACAATCGAACTCAGCTGCTGAAATAGTGCTCCATACACTAGATGCTAGAAGAGGTTGGGAATTGGCAATTTGCCAATGATTGGCTGCTTGTGCCGCTACCCATTTACCTGCGGCCTGTGAGTCTTAGCCAGGAAGGACGTCGCAAGGCCAGGTTATGAATGTATTCATGCAAAAAGAGATGTATCTCCTGCAGTACTGAAGACGTGGCCGTCATACCCTCGTTTAGGGTCTCTTAAGTCCTGAGGTTGGTTTCTTGGAAAGTCAGCCATTAACTACTGGCATGTACCAGAATGAGCTGCCATATCACTCCAAGAGTGCACTGCTGTGAGCCCATTTCATACTAGTGGTAGTTATGCCACATACTTTCCTTCCAGCAGATTCCAGCTTTTATGCTCTGTCTGGACGTAAGGTAGATGAAAGAGCAGTGGTGCTAAGTTTGCAATCAGCTGACACAATGACAGAATCAGGAGGAATATCCATGTGCAAGAACAATAGGTCCTGGATTGAAGGCCTGCGTTCCTTTTAAATATGAAAAGGAGCTGCCTTGACAGAGGCTGAAGTCAAGAAGAATTCATTCTAAGTTCCATGAGACCTGGAAGAAAAATGTCACTTACCCTGAAGACATCTGTTTGTGGTATGTAGTGCTTTGCATAAGTCCGCGACCTAGTGTTGGGCTTGGAGTGTTACAAGTTGTTTTTCTTTAAATAATCTTTTCGGGTGACTCCTCTGTGATAGTGCGCAAGGGTATCAAGTCCTTTGTTAGACTGTTTTCCCCCAGGCACAGCATTTTCAACCTCCCTTTATCAGGGAGCATAATATTTGGGTCCTATGTCAAGGATATGTCTGATAAAAACTGAGTTGGAGACACTGCGAAGAGTTGGGTTGGAGAAATTATAGGAAACACTCTTCAGCACTGTAGTACCAACGTTACTACCCTCAGTGGTTTCAGCAGCACAGCGGCCTGAAGGTCAACATCAGAAGCAACATCTGCAGCGGTGCCTAAGCACATAGGTAGAGAAGGTCATCAGCAATCTTCCCGGCCACTAAACCTACCCCTGGTGGTAAGCAACAAGTTCCCACTGTCCCCACCTCCGTCACCCACTCTAGAAGGAGCACATTCTCTTACCTGGAAGAGCAGGAATCCAGAAGCAACGACAAACGGATTCTAAATATTGTGGTAAAATGGATGGTGCCTCGTACTCCAATACCCCCCATTCAACCACTTTACATCCAGAACAACGTCAGCAAGAATTGTCTTTCCTCTTACGAAAATAGGTCTTGGAGAAGGTCCCTACTCCTTGCAAAGGGGTGGGAATGTATTCCTGTTATTTTCTAGTGAATTAAAAGGGCCCAAAAATGTATTTGGTACAGGCTTCTCCAGTGAGTAGCTGGTGGTAGTTCTCCTGCTACCTGTCAATAGCTCTCCAGTGTGCCGTGCAGCCTACTAAATTAGAAGCTTGTTCTTCACTGAATTAATATATGGATTCCAAAATTGTAAAGTGTGTATACGAGATGAAAATGTGTGTATTTCAAGAATTTATAACCTTTATTTTTTAGAAAAATTGTTGAATTTCCAAAATGTATTTAAAGCTGCTATTCGAATGATAAATCATATCGAACTAGAGAGACCCATTATTCATATTATTGTCTTGGTGTTTGGCCATGCACTATAGACCATTACCAGGAAAAGTCATTCTTTTCGGTATGAAGTCCTTACCTAGGGTCTACCAAAGTGTATTGTGCCCATTGCAGCTCATCTCAGGAAGTTGAAGATTTTCATCTACCGTTCCTAGACCATTGGTTGATCAAGGCATCAACATATCATAAGGCATCATTACCAAATTGTGGTCACCACCCTCAACCGATTTCCATCCCAGTACAATCTTCATTTTCTGGTAGCAGGTTTGGATACTGCAAACTCGAGTATTTCCTTCAGAAGAGAGACTAATATCTGTTCTTCAGAAATGTAGCAATCTGAAGAAAAGCGGCCATTCATCAGGATAGCCAATATAATCTCTTCTGGGTTCAGTTGCGTCCTGCATCTTTCTAGTACCAATTTTACATCTGAATATGGGGCCTCTGAAACAATGTCTGCAGGATCAATGGGACCAGTTCTTGTACAAATAAGAGAAATTAAATCTTAACAGCAAATGCAGAGCACTCTCAGTTGGTGGCGTCCTCCAGAAACCCTGCTTTGTGGAATAAACTTTCATCACAATATCGCTATCAGATTAATGTGCTCACATGGACCATCCTCCGATTCAAGGCACATGGTCTTCGAACTTTCCACATCAACCTTCTAGAGTTGAGGGTGCTGCATCTAGCCATGAAGGTTTTTCTTACATCATTTACGACAGACTCCCTGATTGTCCAGACAGACAGTACATCAAGCATGCATCACCTGAACAAGGAGAGCTCAAACAATCCGGAGATGGCTAGTAGCTAGAAAACTGGGGAGTTCAGAACTTCATCTTCCAGATATCCAGAATGTTGAAATGGATTCATTGAGCAGAACCATCCAAGAGAACTATAAATAGGACGTAAAGAACACTATTTTGCAAGACATCTTTTGCGATTGGGGTTTCCATCAAATAGGCCTCTTTACAAATGAGAAATGCCTGAACTTCGTCTCAAAGTTTTACCAACCAGACCCATAGGGCAATGCCCTATGGCTCAAACAGCAACAAAAACAGCAAAGTCATTGATGGAATGCTTGAATTAATCTCAGCCGATGGTGATCGCTTGGGGCCGTATCCCAATCCATCGGTTTTCACCCACCACGCCGCCTCAGTTCGGCTATATGGAAATCAGTCTTGACCCCACTCCAATGGAAACAGTCCTGCCCAAACTGCCAGGCCAGGTCCTCCCTGAACCTAAGCAACCCAGTACCGATTTTGCCCTTATAAAGGCTCATCAGCCAGGTATAGTTTGGTTCTGTTGTAGTTTGACTGTTGCTGTAGGCAGGACTGCTGGTTTAAGGATGACAGTACTTATGTTTGTAGGCGTCTATGCCAGTCCTACAACAAATCGTAACTGTCGTCCCAACCCTCCCAGCTCATAAGCAGCACCTCACCAAAACCCCAAGCAGTAAAAGGTGGTTTTGTGTCAGCCTTTATGCATGAACTCAAGAGTGCCACATCTCAGGGAGGTCATGGTTAAACGGAGATTACCCCTTTCTCACATGAACAATGTCTCAGTCAAACACAGGAAATGAAGGAGATGCAGTAAAGTTTCAAAAGGATTTATTAACAAGACTGCAATCTACGATAAGTTGCATGGGCTGCAATGATTAGGATAATGAATAATGCAGGAAACAGAATGGCATAAACAAGAGTCATGAATACAAAGACCCCCACCATCTTGCAATAACATAGAAAGTGAAATATATGTGAAGTAAGCTCTTACTGCCGTAGCATGATGAAACTAATCTTTAACCTGAAGAGAGCTAGGTGTGTTAAACCTAATCCGCCAATATCATGTCTATGAGGAGAGCCTCCAACCCTCGTTACCTTGGAATGACGCCTCTAGATCAGACTCCGTAGGGACACGAAGACTGTGTCAGCATCAAGGTGGCAGACTTACCACCTGCCAAGAAACAATGCTTCCATACTTAATTAATTTTTCCAGGACAAAGCTGCATTTTCCTCTATTAAAGCCCGCCTTGCAGAGATCCCTGTCTACAGAAAATGTCCTTCTCAGACTTTCTTTTTTAAAATCCCTGTAGTTAAGCATTTCTTGGAAGGCATTAAGAAAGTATTCCCACTATCCGGAGCCCTTTCCCACCATAGGAACTAAATGTTTTTGTTTCACAACTCACAAGCCTTCCCTTTAAGTCTATACAGAAGACTTCTCAACAGCACCTTTCCTAGAAAGCTACTTTCCTGTTTGTCAAAACGTCCGTATGCAGGGTTAGTGAGATAATATGTTCCCATGAACCTTGCACAGCTTTTCAAACTAAAAAGACAGTAATGAGAATATTTCCCAGATTTTTCCCTAAGGGGACTTCAGATTTTCCTGTCAATCAAATCATTACTTTAACAATATTGTTTCAGAATTGGTCTTGAACCGAGGTCGAGGTCTGACTTCACTTCAGTGCACCTGTTCCCCATACAGCCTAATGCAGTAATGCAGCTAGTGTGCTCCCACTACAACAGTTCCATCCTCTTTTTGGTTCCGATTATGATCATACTTTACCACCACATGGAGATGCTGGAGATAATTTACCCCTACATTATGATGAAGACAGTTTATACATGATATAGGAAAGCAGCCTTTTTCTGGCATGGTTACCTCCATTTTCTGCCTGTTAGTGTGTTTGACTGTGTTCACTGGGATCCTGCTAACCAGGACCCCAGTGACTATGCTCTCTCCCTTTAAACTTCGTTGCTTGGACCACAGACACCCCCCATTTGGCATACAGGTGCCCCCTTGTTAGTCCCTAGAATATGGTACCCAGGAACCCAGGGCACTGGGGAGCCCATGCAAAGTGTATCTACAGTCCTCCAATTGCAGCCTTTGTGAAAATGTGCTTGCACCCTTTTCACCATAGGTCACTGCACTAGGTCACTGTAAGTCACTCTATGGTAGGCTGTCATAGCCCAGAGGGCAGGGTGCAGGTACCTGTGTGTGAGGGCACCCCTGCATGAGCAGAGGTGCCCCATGAACTCCAGCTCCATTTTAATGGACTTGGTGATTGTGGGGATGCCATTTAACATGTGTACTGGTCAGAGGTCACTACCTTTGTCCAGCTGCATAATGGTAACTCCAAACCTAGGCATGCTTAACATCAAACATGTCAGAATCAAACCCTTGTACTGTTGCCAGCATTGGAAGTATGATTCCATACACTCTTGGGGCTCCTTAGAGTACCCCCAGCTTTGCTCTTTCTGGGTTTTTCTGGGCAGCCCAAGCTGCTGCCACCCCTCAGACAGGTTTCTGCCCTCCTGCTGCTTGAACAGCTCATGCCTAGGAAGGAAGAACAAAGGATTTCCCTTGGGAGAGGGAGACAACACCCTCTCCCAAAGGAAGTAGGTGTTACATGGCTTGGGAGGGGTAGCCTCCCCAAACCACTGGTATGATTTGAAGGGCACATTTGGTGCCCTCCTTGCATAAAGCAGTCTGCACCGGTTCAGGGATCTATATTCCCTACTCTGGTGCGAAACTGGACAATGGAAAGGAGGTGACCACGCCCCTGTCCATCACCCCAGGGGTGGTGCCCAGAGCTCCTCCAGAGGGTCCCTTGATTCTGCCATCTTGAATCCAAGGCGGGCAGAGGCTTCTGGGAGCCTCTGAGTGGCCAGGTCAGGCAGGTGACATCAGAGCCCCATTGTTACCTTGCTAGGTGACCAATCCCTCTTCCAGGGCTATTTAGAATCTCCCTCTTGGGTGGGTCCTCGGATTTGGCTTGATTCCAGCAGGACTTCGCTGCAAACTCTACTTTGACTTGTGGCCACTGGAACTGTGACTAGACTTCGCAGGAAACTACAATCTGCAGCTCCAGCGGCGGCGTTGCCCTGCAACATTGTTTCTCCGGCTCCTCCTAGCTTCTGCAGCATTTCCCTGGCTGTGCATCCTGTGGGGGCATCCTGTGAGGGAGGCAAGTCTTCAGTCTTCATGAGAAGGAAGAAGGAATCTCCCTTGGAGTGAAGGAGTCCCTCCTCTGAATCTGCAGGCACCAACTGCAACACCGACCGGCTGCGTGGGTCTCCTCTCATCCTGAACTCTGTGGATCCTGCATCACGGGTGGTGGTCTGAAGTGGTCCCCTTGCTCCTCTCTGCCAGCTGTTAAACTTTGGTGAAGGTAAGCCCTTGCCTTCCCACGTA